>NC_026002.2:40762705-40965090 GCF_000442705.2 Elaeis guineensis
AAAATTATTTTACAAATATGAAAATAATTTTTTGAAAAAGCTGAACCCAACCCTCAGCCCAAAACTTAATTAAGAATTAAGAAGTTGTTTGATTAGGTTCTAGGATTGTGAATTGAAGAACCTAAGACACAAATCATAACACATTGGGTTAATGGGTTAGTGGTAATTAGGTCCATTAATTGGGTTAGACCTATGGTTAGATTAAAGATGGACTTAATTAGAGAATTGACTAAATCTAATCAATTGTTGTCTTAGATTAGGTCAAGGATTCTCTAGATCAATTACAATAGTTGTAGTTGGTCAAGTCCATGTCTTTAACGAGAATCAAATGGACTTGATTCTTGGCTAAGCGGTCTAGCACGAACTGTTAGGTTGATCTAATCGAAACTAATTAAACCAGTTGGTGTCTAAGGTAAACCAGACTGGTGGTTTTAATTGGGAGCCCGCTTACCTGGCCATTCATGATGGTGTCTAAGGCAAGTTTTGGCAGACCCTCCCACTGATCGAACTTACCTGGCCTCTTGGTGAAATTATGTTTTGATCGGATCACTTGACTATTCGAGCTGACCCATGTCAGCTAGGTAAATCAGTGTGGCTGATTTAGGTGCTCCTAGACCAGCCCTTTTAATGGTCTCCCTTAAGCTGACTTGGTGAAGTCAGTGGGAGGATCATGATAAGCTGGTTCATCTGACCTCATCCTCTATATTATTTAATCCTCTAAAATTATTAGGTCCTTAAAATGATAAAGTTATGGAGATAACTGAGTCATAGCCTCCCATTAAGGTGTTTGATAATGAGTCCATGAACTCAATAATCATTGCAGACCCAAAGGCCTGGTGCTTGTTGACTAATGGAATTATCACTCATCATATGATGACTTGGAAGTGTCTCTCTAATGGTGGTTAGGTGAGCCAACCAAAGTTAGGCTTAATCATTCGTTGGTTAGATACACCAAGTATGATCATGTTAATGGTTGGACCTAACCGGATCCTTACAGTGGAGGCCAAAGCCTACTGATTAGGTTTCTGGGGCAAAATTAAAATTACTAGAAATTGTTTAGAGAAACAATTGGTTATGAACCTACCCTTAGATGTACATGGGTTGGCCAACCAAAGTTGGGCTTGTATGCAGTCTAAGTGGATTCTAGTACCCGCTAAGGAATTAGGGTAATTCCTCAAATTGAAGGTAGAGGCTACCAATTCGAATAAAATAGTGGGAGAAACCTTTTGATTAAAGTCCAAATCTTTAGGTTTAATGAATCAATTACTAATTAGGTTATGATTTTCTTTTGTGCAGATATGGCCACTTTCCTATCGCTCCGATCATTGTTGGACAATGATAAGTTGGTGGGACCCAATTTCGGTAGCTGGTACCGAAGGTTGAAGATAGTCCTGGAGCATGAACGGATCCTATATGTGATAATGGATCCTGCACCTGAGGAGCCAGCTGTCAATGCACGTGGAACAGTCAGAGACACTTACCGGAAGTGGCTCAGTGATCGGACCACGGTGTGCTGTATCATGCTAGCTGCTATGAGCGACGAGTTCAGTCGCAGATTCGAGACGGCTCAGCCAAAGGACATGCTTCAAGTGTTGGAGGATGCCTTTGGCACACCCGATGACGTGGAGAGGCACAAGACTAGTTGTGCCATCTTCAACGCCAAAATGCGGGATGGTGCCTCTGTCACTGATCATGTATTGTACATGATCGAGCTGATGGAATGATTGAGCAAGCTCGGCTTTCCCTTGCATGAGCAGCTTGGGAAAGATGCAATACTAAACTCGCTGCCCAAGTCTTATCTCCCATTCCTCACTCATTATAGAATAACAAAGCCTGAAGTAAACTACCATGGATTACTGGGGTTACTTCAGAACTTTGAGAAAGATCACCAACTCCATAAAGAGTCGGTGAACTTAGTGGGAGGTTCATCTTCTGGTTCTCGACCCTTTAAGAAAGGGAAGAAGAACAAGAAGAAGAAAGTAAAGAAGGTGCAAGTTCAGGCTAGGACAACTGTGCAGTGTCAGACCAAAAAGATCAAACCCGATAAGAGTCAAGCTGAATGCTTCTTTTGCAAGAAGCGGAGGCACTGGAAGAGGAACTGTCCCCAGTACATTGCCTCCCTAGACCCGAACAGGCAGAGAAAGTAGCAAGTTGTTGCTGGGCAAGGTATTTATATGATAACTCCTTGCAATTTCTCTATTTGTGATATAACTGACTGGGTATTGGATACCGATAGCCCTTACCATATTTGTAATTCGTTGCCGGGGTTGCAGGTCAGTAGGAGATTCGAGCAAGGCGAGAGGTTCCTGAACATTGGAGATGGAAGACCAGTTCCAGTTCTAGCATTAGGAATCTTGAAACTTGTATTTGAATCCCATATCGTTGTTCTTAATGATTGTCATTTCTGTCCCAGTTTCTTTTTAAATGTCATTTCTGTAGGCCTTCTGGCCAAAAATAATTATGAAATTTCAATAAAGAAACAAATTTGTAATATCATTGAGAATGGTGTTACTATTTTTTGTGGACATTTGAACAATGGTGTGTATATGTTATCACAACCTGTTAATGTAGTCTATTCAACTGGCAAGCACCCTAGATTAGATAGTGTGTCAGATATCTACTTATGGCACTATAGGCTAGGTCATATAAACAAGAACAGAATAAACAGGTTGACTCAAGAGGGAATCCTCGAAGTAAGTGATTGTGAATCACTTCCAACCTGTGAGTCCTGTCTTCTTGGTAAAATGACCAAGTCACCTTTTACTGGAAAAGGTGAGAGAGCTACTGAGCTCTTGGGCCTAGTACATACTGATGTATGCGGACCTATGAGCACCAGTGCTAGAGGTGGATATTTCTACTTCATAACTTTCACGGATGACCTATCCCGATATGGATATCTCTATCTGATGAAACATAAGTCGGATTCATTTGAAATGTTCAAACGATTCCGAAGTGAAGTAGAAAAACAAACTGGGAAGAGTATTAAAACTCTTCGATCTGATCGAGGAGGAGAATACCTTTCTAGTGAATTTCTCACATATCTAGGAGAGAATGGGATTCTCTCCCAATGGACTCCTCCAAGAACACCACAGCATAATGGTGTGTCTGAAAGGAGGAATCGGACTCTGTTAGACATGGTCCGATCCATGATGGGTTTTGCTAGCTTGCCGATATCCTTCTAGGGATATGCACTCGAATCGGCTTGTTATCTATTAAATAGGGTTCAAGTAAGTCTGTAATTAAGACTCCATATGAGATATGGACGGGACGTAAGCCAGCACTTTCACACTTTAGGGTCTGGGGGTGCCCGGCCTATGTCAAACGATTAGTCACAGACAAACTTGGACCTAGATCTGACAAATGCTCATTCATAGGGTACCCCAAAGAGACAAAAGGATATTTTTTCTACCATACTGATGAACAAAAGGTGTTCGTCAGCCTTAAGGCAATCTTTTTAGAAAAGGAGTTCCTTGGTGAAGGAACCGTTGCCTCTAAGGTTGAACTTGATGAAGTTCAACAGGTAGAAGGACCGACACCAATAGCTGAACCTGAGTCGGATATGATTAGATCAGATCCGGAGCCCAATATACCTGTACCATTAAGGCGATCCGGTAGAGTACCGCGTCAGCCGGACAGATACTACGGTTTCTTGGTCCGGGACGGTGATCCCATCGAACTTGATGAGAATAATGAGGATCCGATCACCTATATGGATGCTATGCAGAGACCTGATTTCGAGAAATGGCTTGAAGCCATGAAATCCGAAATGGAGTCCATGAAGGTCAACGATGTATGGACATTGGTTGACCCACCTAAAGGGGTTAAACCCATTGGGTGTAAATGGGTCTTCAAAAGGAAGAAGGGCGCAGACGGAAAGGTGGAGACCTATAAAGCCCGTCTAGTTGCCAAGGGGTATCGTCAACGTTATGGTATTGACTATGACGAGACATTTTCTCCTGTGGCAATGCTCAAATCTATTCGGATAATGCTTGCAATAGCTGCCCATCTAGATTATGAGATCTGGCAGATGGATGTAAAGACAGCTTTTCTTAATGGAGAGCTGACCGAAGAGGTGTATATGACACAACCTGAGGGGTTTACATCCACAGATGAGTCCAAGGTGTGCAAGCTTCAGAGATCCATTTATGGATTGAAGCAAGCTTCTCGGAGTTGGAACATGCGTTTTGATAAGGTGATCAAAACGTATGGCTTCATTAAGAATGGAGAAGAGCCCTGCATCTATAAATGGGCAAATGGTCCAGTTGTGGTATTCCTTATCTTGTACGTGGATGACATTCTCTTAATCGGGAATGACATCCCCGCACTACAGGGAATAAAAGTTTGGTTGTCATCACAGTTCTCCATGAAGGACTTGGGTGAAGCATCCTACATCCTAGGGATGAAGATCTATAGGGATAGATCTAAAAGGATGCTTGGGTTATCCTAGTCCATGTACATAGATACTGTGCTGAAGAGGTTCAGCATGGAGAATTCCAAGAAGGGCTATCTACCGATAGGCCATGGAATTTCTCTCTCTAAGAAGGATTGTCCGACAACTCCTGAAGAGAGAGAGCGTATGAGTAGAGTCCCATATGCTTCAGCCGTGGGATCTATCATGTACGCCATGACATGTACAAGACCAGATGTGGCATACTCACTAGGAGTAGTGAGTAGATACCAATCTGATCATGGAGAAGATCACTGGAAAGTGGTTAAAGCCATCCTTAAGTATTTGAGAAATACTAAGGACCAATGGTTGGTTTATGGCGAGTCAGATCTGAAACTTGTAGGGTTCACAGACTCTAGCTTCCAATCTGACCATGATGACAGCAGGAGTGTGTCGGGTTATATCTTTACTCTGAATGGTGGAGCCATCTGCTGGAAGAGTTCCAAGCAGCATACTGTGGCAGACTCTGTTTGTGAAGCAGAGTATATCGCAGCATCAGATGCCGCGAAGGAAGCTGTGTGGCTGAGGAAATTCATCAATGAGCTTGGAGTAGCATCCTCCTTCGATGGTCCAGTCCTGCTCTACTGCGACAGCACTGGTACCATAGCTCAGGTGAAGGAACCCAAAGCACATCAGCGGACGAAGCACATCTTGCACCGCTTCCACCTGGTCCGAGAGATCGTGGATCGAGGTGACGTCGACCTTCAGAAGATCGACTGAAAGGAGAACCTAGCCGACCCCTTCACTAAAGCCCTGGCAATAAAGGAGTTCGACAACCACAAGTCGAAGATGGATATTAGATACTGTGCCGAGTGGCTTTAGGACAAGTGGGAGTTGTTGGGAAATGTGTCCCAAAAAGCCAATCGTCAAGCTGTTGACGGTTGAGCAACCAAGTATTGTAATTGATTTGTTAATAAATAAAATATATTTGGCATTTTCATCATAAGCTTTCATCTTCTAATGAACTCCGTTGTTATGATGAAGTCCTTAGGACTATTTAAGTTCGATAAAGAGAGGATTTATCGATTAGTCCTTAAAACTGTTCACGACCAAATGATAGGCTGTTAATAAGGACGACAGCTTCTATCAAGCATAGGTCGCTGTAGGCCATATGGGTTGGTTGTCCTCTTAACCAAGGAGTGTGGAGACACTGGTATGGCATACAGGTGAGATGTAAGGGTACATCATCATTGAACGTGACCAACTCCAGAGCATTCTGCTGTCGAGAATGTCTCTGATGGGATATAGGTATAAATGTCCCTTAGATTTGAGATCGCCTCATTGACTTGCAAGCAACTCACTGTGCTTTGGTACTGGACTAACTGAATTTCTAATTCAGGGACGGAAGGCTTCTGGGCACAGTCAAGTACTTGCGAAGTCAGAGTGTGATCGAGATGGGATTGACCACTCCAAGAGTTGGAGAAGAATGAGTCGCTGTATTTCAATTTAGCAAAACCTTGGCCAGGGTAATCCATCAGATGGATTTGATATTTTGAAATACAATGTGGACAACCTGATCAGAGTTGACAGTTGAGCTCTGGGGTGTCCTATGATCATTTTGGTCAAGGGGATGAATTATATGAAAACTATATCCGCATGGGTTCTAAGGATGTTGTTCTACACATTCGACCTATTCGGACGTCGGGTACCATTGTTAGATGGTCACTTCGATTGGTATAGGAATTTGTTTCTATACTACCGGCTTAGGTTCGGACCTATGAAGTCACACACATTAGAGTTCATGATCCGATCGGATGGTTGATCAACGATTAAGAATCATTATAGGGTTAAATAATCAATACGATTGACATTTAACCCAGTGTAAGTGTTGCAGGAGGATCGATTAGCAATTTGATTGCTAATTGGCTTAATTTGATTAAGCCAATGGGCTGAGATTAAGTCTAATTAAATATAATTTAATTATATTTAGTTTGGGCTTGATTGGATCAAGTCCAATTGGTTTATTGGATAAGCCAAGTGCAAGGAAAGACTAGTCCTAGTTCAACTAGGACTTGGGTCAATCTAATTTCTAATTTGATTAAAAAATTAAATCAGATTTAAATATAATTTAATATGATTAAATTAGGTTCTTAATTGGGTTAAGACCTATTTTAATTGGGTTGATCTAATTTTGATTTGATTTGGTTTGGGAAACCAAATTAAAACAAGTTATGAGACAGAATCCTAGTAGGACTAGGATTCCACCTTGCGCCACATAAACCTTCTCCACGCCCTCTCTCTTATTCAACGCCAATCTCCACTTATTTTGTGCGATAAAAGCCCTCTCCCAGATCTCTCCCACGTTCACAAAAGGTCTCCTCTCTTCTTTCTTACATGGAAGGTGATTTGGATCAAATCTAAAAGGAATAAGTTTGGATTTCGAATTCTATGAGATAGAGTTTTAGAAATCCAAAACTCTTTCAATTTTGCACCGAATTTATCTAAATTTATTTTGAAATTTTCGTGGCTTTTAGGGTTTACATTGTGCACCCTTTTCTATTGATCCATCCACGAAAATATGAAGGAGGTGCTCAAGAGTTGGGCGTCCCTTTACTTGCCATGTTTGGATAAGCCTTGACTAGGTGTTTGACCTAGACAAGGACTCTATCATATCTCTCAATATAAGATTAGTTTCTTCATAAAATTTTAAGGAGAGATAGAT
Source organism: Elaeis guineensis (assembly GCF_000442705.2). NCBI lineage: Eukaryota > Viridiplantae > Streptophyta > Magnoliopsida > Arecales > Arecaceae > Elaeis > Elaeis guineensis. The sequence goes on from NC_026002.2 coordinate 40,769,815, forward strand.
ATTTGAGAGGCCTTTCTTCCATCCAGAAATCAAAGAGAAATACCTTTAAGTTGTGGATATATAAAAGACGCAAGTTTGGGTGTCTAGAGAGAAAAACGTGAAGAAGAAGAGGGTCTTCTTCTAGGGTTTTTATTTCATATCTTTCCTCCTTCCATCTTGAGTTTCCTGAGAGTGTCTCAGATCTGAAACTCCTCCTTCTACTTTCCATCTTTGGAAGAGTCCAAATCAAGAAGAAGGAGGCACCTGATCAACCATCAAAGAAGGATCAGCGCAGTACTAGCATACTGTGCTGATTTCCTGAAGCAGGACTTCTGATCGAGATTCGTGGGCTCGTATGGACGACTCCTAGAGGCCGGACACGTGTGTGGCTTGCAACGTCATCCTTAAGCCCGGATCAGCGAGGTTAGAACGTCTAACTTGCAAGGTAATAGATCTGATCTATTATTTAATACATACATTAGATGTAGCTAGTATAGAAACATGTTGATATGATCAACATGTAGTTCATACTATATTTATATATATTTTAATTTTTGATTTAATGCTATGTAATAATCATGTAATAAGATCTTAGATCTAGGGATTTTCTGATCTTAGAAAATAAATTTTGATTTATTTTAGTCTTCCGCTGTATGATCTTGAAAAAGTTTCAAGATCTAACCCTCTTTTTCAAGATCTAATCCTGAAACCCTAGATCTGGTTCCCTTCAGATATGCCTGGACGATCGCTTTTCATCTCTCAAAGTCTGCAAAGAATGTCATCTTGCAAGCCTGGTTTATAATTGCAGCCCATTTTTTCGCTAGGCATTTTTCTCCTCTTTCAGCATTCTTGGTTAGAAGCTCCTGATCTATGAGCTTACGCCAGAGAAGGTCTTATTCTCCTTTATTTCCTTTAGATTCTCTTTTAAGTGCTTCGCTGTTGACAAAGCCTCCCGAAGTTCAGCTGGAGGTGCAGTCGGCTCCGGAGTCACGGGGATTCACTTGGGGGTGAAATCCTCACTCCTCCGAGGCATCCTCTCTTTGTGGCTTGCTCCACTTGAAGTTCTAGCCCTCTTGGTGAGCTTCTGCTGGGACCCTTAGGAGAATGAGCCTCGGAGGAGGTATAATCTTGGCTTTTCTTCCCTCCAAGTGTCCTCCTCAAGCATTTTAGTGAAAGAAACATAGGTAGCGCTATGCATGTAATTTCAAAAATTTTATGTAGTAAAATAATAAGATTAAACAATTTAATCTAAATTATATGCATAAGATCTAATTTAGACTACTATACCAAGACCTATAATATGATTTAACATGCATATGAGATCTAAAAATAAAAACTTGTATTGATCTGATCGATGCTGCAATTCTAGATCTAAGCGTTAGATCTAACAAAAATGATCAAGAAAGTTTAGAAACCATTACCAAACCGAAAATACTTGATCTCTGCTGGTCCAACACTTGGATAGGCTCTCCTTCTGGTTGCTCACAATCACACAAAGTCGTCCGACCTCTACAGATCATCCACATGAAGATCAATACAGATCAGGCTCCTTGAAAGTGCTAGCTTACAAGGATCTTAGAGGCTGATTTCTTTCTTTTTCTTCAAAAGCCTTAGACACTCCAAAGGATGAAGAAATCTGGAGGAGGAAGAGGAGAGGAGGAGGAGTTCTGGAGAAAAATTAATCTAGCAAAAGATCTCATATGGGGCATCCACTATTGGAGGCCCCTTTATATAGGCAATGGACTAGGGTTTAGGTCAAGAGGAGGGGCACCCAAAGAGTCCACGCCAACCACAATTCTTGGCATCCAAAATTTTTAGAATTAAGTCTTTGGTGTGAGGAAGAGATCTGGTATCTCACATACCTAAAAACTCTTCAAGAAAAATAAAGAAAAAAATCAATAGGTGCCCCCCTTCTTTCCTAACTTAAAAAATCCCTTTCTTTCTTATCTCTTTATCTTTAATTCGGATTGTATTTGAATTAGGCAAGAGATAAGATCATGACTCACCATGCTATGCCGCCCACCCTTACTGGGCCCACATTCTTCACACTAGAAATCTCATTCCAAAACTATTTTGGCATTGAGAATAGAAGGCATGGGTCGAGGGTGGCGCAAAAGATAAGGATAGAGTCCCTGCCGATTGAGACTCTTCATTTTTAAATTAATTCTAAACCAAATCAAATCTAGTTTGAACCTAATGTTAGAAATAAATCTAATCAAATTAGAAGCCTAATCATCTCAATAAATTTTAAATCCAATTAGGAATTAGCTAAGTCCAAGTCTTAATCGAATTAGGATCATATTTTTCTTGCAATCAGGCTTGATCATATCAAACCCAATCTAAGTCAAACTGTATCCAATTCAATTAGACTTAATCCAAAGCTCTTTACTCAATCAAATTGAGTTAATTAGTAATCTAATTACTAATTAATTTTTCATTAATAGTAGAGTTTTAGTCTAGTGGGACTCTCCTCCAAAATTTTAGTCCCAGTGGGACTCCTTACCAGAGTTACAATCCAATTGAACTCTTCAGCCATTAGATCTGATTGAATCTTTTAATATGTGTGATCCCATAGGTTTGAACCTAAGCCGATAGTATAGGAATAATTTTTTATACTAATCGATATAACCATCTAGCAATGAGACCTAACATCCGAATAGGTCAAAAGATTGTGATGCAAGATTCTACAGCCTATTGGTATATGGTTATCGTATAATTCATCCCTTTGATCCTAATGCTCGAAGTGACTTAGGGTTTGACTGTCAACCCTAATATGATCGACTATATTATATTTCAACCTTTTAAATCTATCACATGAATTATCCTAATCAAGATTTTACTAAATTAAAATACGTTGATGTATATCTCTTACTAATTCAGAGGGATCAATTCTATCTTAACTCATACACCGATTTGAAGTACTTGACTGCACCCAGTAACCTTCCATCATTGAATTAAAAACTTAGATGGTCTGGTACTAAAGTACAGTAAGTTACTTACAAATCATCATTGTGATCTCAGATCGGAGGGACACTTATACCTATATCCTTTACGAGCTACTCTTGACAACAGAGTGCTTGACAAATAATCATGATTGATGTGAATGTACTCCTATATTCCATCTGCATGTCATAATATTATCTTTACACTCCTTGGTTAAGAGGGCAACCAACTCATATAGCACACAGCGATCTATACTCGATATTACTATCATCCTATTAACAGCATATCATTCAGTCGCGAATACTTTTAAGGACTAAATGACAAATCCTCTTTTATCGATTAATTATAATCTTAAGGATTTCATCACAACATAGGAGTTCAATAAAGATGGATAAATTATAATGAAAAAGTCAAATAATTTTTATTAATAAAAATTCATATACAGTTACAAGTATGAGCACAATCGTCAACAGGCTGATGATTGACTTTGGGATATTTTTTTCAACAACTCTTACTTGGAATAAAGCTAATTGATACAGTATCGTATACCCATCTTCGATTTGTTATCGAACTCCTTAATTTCGAGAGCTTTAGTAAATAGATCGATTAGATTCTTCTTTCCATCGATCTTCAGAAGGTCGACATCATCTCGATTCACGATCTCTCGGATAAGATGGTAGCGGCGTAGAATATGCTTGGTGCGTTGATGGAACTTCGGTTCCTTAGCTTGAGCAATGGCTCCAGTACTATCGTAGTATAACAGGATGGGGCCATTGATGGAGGGTGCCACTCCTAGCTCGTCGATGAACTTTCGCAACCATACAGCTTCCTTCATAGCATCGGATGCTACGATATACTCTACTTCACAAACAGAGTCAGCCATGATATACTGCTTGAAATTTTTTCAGCAGATTGCTCCATCGTTCAGGGTAAAAATATAATCCGATATACTCTTGCTATCATCATGGTCTGACTGAAAGTTAGAGTCAATAAACCTCACTAATTTTAAGTTAGTTTCACCATATACAAGCCACTGGTCCTTAGTATTTCTCAAATACCTAAGGATGGTCTTTACAATCTTTCAGTAGTTCTCTCTTAGATCAGACTGGTATCTACTCACTACCTCTAGTGAGTATGTCACATCTGATCTTGTACATGGTATGACGTATATTATAGAATCCACCGTCGAAGCATATGAAACTCTACTCATACGTTCTTTCTCTTGAGGAGTTATCGGACAATCCCTCTTCGAGAGAGAAATTTTATGGCCTATCGAGAGAAAGCTTTTCTTGAATTTCTCCATGCTGACTCACTTTAGCATGGTATTTATGTAGTGAACTGGTATAATTCAAGTAACATTTTCGATCTATCCCTATAGATCTTCATCCTAAGGATATAGGATGCTTCTCACAAGTCCTTCATAGAGAACTGAAACGATAATCAGACTTTTATTTCTTGTAATGCAAGGATGTCATTTTCGATTAAAAAAATATCATCCACATACAGAATGAGGAATACAATCATAGAGTCATTTATCTATTTATATATGTAGGGTTTTTCTTCATTCCTAATGAAGCCATACATTCTGATAATCTTATCAAAATGCATGTTCTAACTCTTGGATACTTACTTCAATCTATAAATGGATCTCTGAAGCTTGCATACTTTAGACTCATCTGTAGACGTGAAATTCTCAGACGGTATCATATATACCTTTTCTTATAGCTCTCCATTTAGAAAAACTATTTTTACATTCATTTGTCAGATTTTATAGTCCATGTATGCGACTATCGCAAGCATAATCCGAATGAATTTGAATATTATTGTTGGTGCAGAATTCTGCCGAAGCCAGAGTTGCTGGAGTCGAGATGACTGCGGTCGCCGTCGGGACCAACAAGGAAAGTCTAAATCAGAGTTGGGGGTGCTCCGACAAGATCCTCCGACGCTCAAGTCAGTACTCTGCTTCAACAGAAATGGAGTGCTCGAGTGAGAATTTTAGCAGAGTTTTGAGATAGAGTTTTGAGCTTAGAGAAGAACGTATATGAAGGTCCTTATTTATAGATGGAGAGCATAACTAATTGACAACGACGTATGAAACCACTTGGTAGGGGGCTGTTCAGAGCCGCCCGGAGTTTGTTACGGAAAGTAGTGGCGTCAGGGGTCGTTCAGGGCCACGTGGAGTTCGTTACGGAGAGTGGAGTGGTGTCCATTGTCGTGACTTGCCAGAGAATGGTGGAGCCACACAGAATCCATTATAGAGAGTGGAGCAGGGTAGCGGCCCTCGTCGTGGCTTGCCAGAGAGTGGTGGAGCCGTGTGGAATCCGTTGCAGAGAGTGGAGCAGGGTAGCGGCTCTCATCGTGGCTTGTCAGAGAGTTTGGATTTGTCAGCTGAAGCTCGGCTGGGATATCTGATGGAGCAGAATGGCTCTCTGTCTCATCGATCTAGGATAAGCTCGGATATTTTCGAGGTCGCTGACGAGTCTACTGTTGTCAGAGGCCTTGGGCGCTGAGGCTACAGGTGAGAACCATCTGCTGTAGAGGCTCGGATGAAGATTTTCTGTTGGCAAAGTCTGGTAGGAGTCCAATTGCTAGAGAAGTCCGTCTGAAATTTGCCTGATATGGAAGCTCGTCTGAAGATTATCCACCAAAGGAGTTTGGTTTCATGAGGAATCTGGCGGAAGGTCGGTCGGTGGTAGACTTCGGATGGCGTTGGAGAGGCTCATCTGCTGGAGGAGTCTGAGGGATCCGGAGGTGATCGGTCGTTGTAGAAATCCAGCTGCTGGAGCCCGTCCGTTGCAAAAACTCATCCGTAATTCATCCATTGTGGAAGTTCGGACGGAGTCTGGTTCTTGCAGAAGCTCGTCCGGAATCCATCCACTGTGAAAGTTCGGACAGAGTCCGGTTCTTATGGGAGGCCGAAAGGAGGCCGCTTATTGTAAGAGCTCGATCAAGGATCGGTTATCGTGGGAGCTCGGAGTAACGACCTGGCTGGTGGATCCTGCCCCATGGTAGAAGCTTGTCTGGGATCCGGCTACGAAGAAGCTCGACTGAAGTCTGTCTGTAATAGAAGTGCGAAAGAAATTTATTTACAGTAGAAGCTCGGGTGGAATTCGCTTACAGTAAAGATCCGAAGTAGACCGCTTATAGTAGAAGTTCGGAGTAGACCGCTCGTAGTAGGAGTTTGGCTCTCGCAGGAGCTCGGTTGGAATCCTGAAGGCGGTCGACCACCGTAGGAACTTGGATGGAGCCTGATTACTGTAGAAATCTCATTGTCGGAGAAGGTCGGATATTGACGAAGTTCGGAAGAAGTTCGGAGAATAATTGATCACTGTAGAAGGTCGGCTGATAGTGAGGCCTAGAGAGCCTGTGGAGTGGCCCAGTAGATGGATGGAGAGGCTCCTTGTCGGAGAAGTTCAGAAGCTCGGACGGTCGAGGGGGTTCGGAGAGACGCCACACAAGGTCGGAAGCCGGAAGAGCCCTGGAAGGGTCGATCTTTTACAAATTTTGGTCGGGGGGTATTTTATACCTAACACCAGCCCCCCTACTTTCGAGTTCGGGTTTCGAATGAAGTACAGAGAAATTCTCATGATCGAAGTTGCTTCCCTCAATTTTCATGCTCGATGGTTGCCAGATGTTTTGACATTCGGCACGCTGGTACTAGAGCCTTTTCAAAAAAAATTTCTTCTTTTTGGAATTCCCACCGGAGCGTGGCTCTAGGTACAGCGTAATAATGACTTTGTCAGCTGCCAGCTATTTCCAACAGTCTGTCAAGGTGAGTGGGACATGCGGCGAGTGCAGGTCGGCCAGAGGAGATCCGCAATCATTATTGCATCGGATCTCGGGGTCTATTTAAACACGTTCTCCTCCTTCAGGGGTTTCACTTTGCCTGAGAGAATCCCTCGATTTTCCTCCTCTTCTCCGAGAGCTCCAGCTTCCTCTAGCATCCTCCTCAGCCTTAGGCATCCTTCGGGTCGACTTTCATCGTCCTTGCCGTCTTCCTGCACTCCTGGGGCCAATCTAGGTTAGTTCCGAAACTTCTTATCATTTTTCTGTTCTTTTTTCTTCGTGTTCTGTTCGTTTAGTTTCCTCGAGGGCTTGTTTGCTATTTTTCCCAATTCTTCCAGGATTTTTGTGGCTTCCATTTGATCCACAATGTCTTCTGATATCTCCTCTTCTAGCAGTTCTAGGAGTTCATCAGCCCTGGTTCCCCAAAGTCCTTGTACCGTAGACGAACCCGTAGCTAGGACCGAACCTTGTCTGGCCTTTGCACCGGACACCATCTCCAGCTCCTTGACTCTGGATGAACTCTCACTGATAAGGATTCAATATGGAGTTTCTCCGGAGTACGAGCTGGAGCTTTTCGGGCCAACTGACCGGGCCAGCGCCCCTCCTCTCGACTGCTTCTGTTTGTACCAAGAGGTCTTCCGTGCCGGACTTCGGCTTCCACTACCATCCTTTATCGTCGCTCTCTTTCATTTTTTAAATATTTCTCTAGTTTTCGTTGTACCGAACTCCTTTAGATTTTTGATAGGATTTCTTTCTCTTTGTAGCTTAGCTGAAGTTCGGCCGACTCTTTTTTTGTTTAGGAATTTCTATACCTTCAAGCGTCATCCCTCGGCAAAAGACTGATGGTACTTCTCCCCTCAGTTCGATAGAAAGGGATGGCTAAAAGGTGCCCCCTTTTCTGTGCACAACTGGAAGGAGAGGTTCTTCTATGTCCGATGCCCGACCTTGGAGCTAGGATTACCTCCTTGGGGCTCTCTGAGGGATTCCGTCCATCGAGCCTCTAGCCTAGAAAGGGACGACCTCGAATTCTCCAAAAAGCTTGAGGCCTATCGAGCCCCCCTCCTCCTCGAACTTCTGAAGGAACAACTTTTGTTCAACGTCGGCCTGAGTCCCCTTAACCCTGTCGGTACCATTTTTTTTTGCTTCCCCTTTCTCTTATTCCATCTCTAAGCCGTGTTGATTTTCTTTTATCGCAGACATGGATGCAAGCATGGCTCGGAGGTTAGCCTAGGGTCTCAAGACCCACAAGAGAAAAGATGCCTCGACTTCAGGGTCGGTGAAGAAAGCCAGGACAGAAGGGACAAGCTCGGCCACGCCTGCTCCGATGGCCGTCGCCATCGAAGTCCCTTCCGACGTCGAACCCGAAGTCCCCCGAGCCCTTTCAAGGAGCCCTCCAGCCGAGGGTTCCGCTCCAGAGGCTCTTCTCGAGGGGGCACCCAGGGTCGAAAGGAGGAGGAGAAAGAAGACCCTGGCCCAGAGGAGCCACAGTCGCAAGGTTGCCGTCGAGGGGACCGGCGGCTCCGAGGAAAATCTGAGGGAAAATCCCTTCAACAACAAGGATTTGATAAAGAGGCTGGTCGAAGGGTGCATTCTGCCCGAGATCGTCGAGAGGATCGTCCTTGCTGATCCCGAGCTGCGGGTCTGGGACTCTCTGGGATCTTTTCTTGAAGTAGGTTAACTCACCCCCTTTTTTTTTCTTGCTTCTTTACTTAATTTATTCCTTAGCCTTTATATTGACTCCCCGACCTTTCTTGCAGATTGGGCACCAGCTTGTCGCCAACGTCGAGACGGCGAAGATTGCCAAGAGGGAGGCAGCTCGGGCAAAGGAAGGTCACCTGGCTAGGGCCGCCCGTCTCGAGGAGAAGATCGTCGAGGTCCTAAGTCTCCAGGAGGTGCTGAAAAAAGAGGGACGAACCTCTTCCGATCTGAGGACCGCCTTGGAGGAAGAGAGAAAGAAGGCTGAGGCCGAAATCTCCAAATTGAAGGCGCAGGCTTCTGAGTTGAAGGAGTAGGTTTTCGAGCTGAAAGCACGGATTCCATCCCTGATCTCGGAGGCAGGGGCCTGGGCAGTGGAGGAGTTTAAGGCCTCCTCTGAGATAGAGGATTTAAAGAGCCAGTTCGGTCAGGATGCCTTCATTAAGGGTTTCGAACTCTGCCAAGAGAAGGTGGCTGGGGGGTTTCCCGAATTGGATCTCGGCTTCCTGAACGAGGCGTCCGATGATGAAGCTGGACCATCCGAAGCCACTGTCGGTCCTCCTCTAGCCGGGACCTTGTCGACCACCGCGGCTGCTGCTGACGATCTTCCGGGGATGCCGAGCCCCTCTACTTCTGCCCCAGAGGTCCAGAACCTCTAGCTTTGTATTTTTCCTTTGTGGTGATTTTTTTTTCGTTCTCTTGTACTTAAAAATTATTTAATCAATGAAATCGGATCCTTCTTTACAGAGGGTCCCCCTTTTTTTTTTGTATTCTTTTCCTTATCTTTTATCTTCTTGTACTAATCTGTGTCGTGGCACTTTTGTCTCCCAACGACAGTGTCCTGCCGAAGCTCTCTCCCTACCACAGGGGATTCCTCTGAAGTTGATGATCCGAGACCTCAGAAGGAAAGTTCGTCAGTTGATGAAGAAATTCAAGAAGCTGGAAGATGAACTTCATCGGTTGAGGAAGTGCCATTCGGAAGTCACTGCAGAGGCTGTTCGCCTTCAGGACCTCCACAGAAAGGGTCTCATGGAATTCATCCGGAAGAAGGCCGACTTCATGATGGAGCTCGAGGAACTTCGAAAATGTGCCAGCGACCGATCTTGGGCTCAGGCTTCCAAGATCAGCTCCCTTGAGGTCGAGCTGGCGGCCGCACGGGAGAAGATCGGCCAGTTGGAAGGGAGCTCGTCCTGGCTCACAGTCCAAGCTGACCGCGATCGAGACTGGTCGAAGAAGTTCTCCGACCTTCAAAAGCAGCTGCAGGATGCTGAGACGAACTACAACGCCTATCGAATCGGCTGGAGTGGGCAAGTAGAGAACTACCAAAGGAAGCTCCAGACGGCGACTGATGAAGTTGTCCACCTTCGGAGGCAGTTATCTGAGAGAGTCCAGCTCACCTCTGTACAAGGCTCCAACGAGCTCTGCTCCTTGAGGGGGACCATGGCAGAGTTGTCTGTGGCCCTTAGGCGGGAGGAGGCCGAACTGCAGCGGTTGAAGATTCAGTTGGTCCACGAGCAGCATGCGATCAAAGATGCCAAGATGGAGTCCGAGGTCCTGAGGAAGAGGCTTCGAGAGTCGGAGGGCGAGAGCTGGCGGTTCCACCAGATGTACCGGGATATGCTGCTGAGAAAGATGGAACTAGAGGAAGAGGCTGAAAACTTAAGGCAATCCCTAATAAGGACTGAAATCGAGAGCTCGAAGTTGGAAGAAGCTGGACTTCCTTAGAGCTCCTTTCTTCTTTTTTTTTTTTGTCGTCTCTCTTTTTGACCTTCAAGACTTTGTAATATATACTTCACTAATAAAATGAAAAAAAAAATTTTCCATTACCTTGTATATTTTGGTATTGAGTTGTCATTTACCGAACTTCTTTTGTCTTTCGTTCTGTTTGACATCGACGTTGTTTGAAGATTTTTGATCGTTGCTGTGCTGATTCACCCTTAGGGACTGGAGATTTTTGATAAGAATTTTCTTCCTCGTTGAGATGGGGCCCCTTGAGCCTTTGATGTAGTTCATTTTTCACTTATCACTGGCATAGTTCGTGGCTTTCTCTTTTCATCTCTTCTTTTATTCTGTGTTCGAGTGAGGGTCTTCCCTCTGCTCTTGACGGGGTCATGAGAGTGTAGAGGGGCCGTTGGGGAGGCTTTCCTCCTTGTCCGGTCTTGATCGATCAAGCCTTTGTTGGCATCAGGATGGGGTTCTCCTCTTGTTTCCGACAGTCAATTTTAGCTCATGTTAGGACGAGATTCTCTTTCTGTTCCTAACAGGGCTGTGGGGGCATGCAAGGGCCGTTGCGAGGGCCTCTCCCTCCATCCGATCTTTAAGTAAACGGACCTTCGACTTTGCTCATGTTAGGACGAGATTCTCCTCCTGTTCCTAACAAGGCTGTGGGGGCACATAAGGGCCGTTGCGAGGGCCTCTCCTCCCATCCGATCTTTAAGTAATCGGGCCTTCGACTTTGCTCATGTTAGGACGAGGTTCTCCTTCTGTTCCTAACAAGGCTGTGGGGGCACATAAGGACCGTTGCGAGGGCCTCTCCTCCCATTCGATCTTTAAGTAACCGGGCCTTCGACTTTGCTCATGTTAGGATGAGGTTCTCCTCCTATTCCTAACAAGACTGTGGGGGCACATAAGGGCCGTTGCAAGGGCCTCTCCCCCCATCCAATCTTTTAAGAAATTGGGCCTTCGTCTTTACTCATGTTAGGACGAGGTTCTCCTCCTGTTCCTAATAAGGCTATGGGGGCATATAAGGGCCGTTGCAAGGGCCTCTCTCCCCATCCGGTCTTTAAGAAATCGGGCCTTTGACTTTGCTTATGTTAGGATGAGGTTCTCCTCCTGTTCCTAAAAAGGCTGTGGGGGCACACAAGGACCGTTGTAAGGGCCTCTCCCCCATCCGATCTTTAAAAAATCGGGCCTTCGACTTTGCTCATGTTAGGACGAGGTTCTCCTCCAGTTCCTAACATGCTTAATTTCGTTTGTATGGGGGAGTTACTTCCTGTCGTTATAAGCTTATGCCAAAAGAAAAAATATGCAAATATGAAAGAAATTTTTATTTAGGGCAAAGTTGTTGGTAATACATTTGTAGATTTTTCGAATTCTATAGCCGCGAAAGGTCTGCCCCCCGTATGGGTCCTCCTGAGATGGAGTTGATAATCCCAATCGGAGGTCGATCTTCAGGCTGCTCCTCCCTCCTTGGTGGCTCTGGCTGCGGCAGGGCCCTAGGCCGGTCTTCCCTACCTTCAGGTCGGCATCGAATGAATCTATCGAGCCGACCTCGCCTGATGAGCTCCTCGATTTCATCTCGGAGCTGAATGCATTCTTTCGTGTCGTGGTCGTGGTCATGATGATAGAGCCAGAATTTGTTCGGGTTACGCTTTCTGGGGTGTGAGCACATCCTTTTCGGCCTTGGCAGCTGCTCCCTAACCTCCATCAGCACTTGAGTTTCGATGCGTTGAGAGGGGCGTAACTGTGGAATCTTCTGGGGGGAGAGCTCTGCCAAACTCTGTGGTCTGGGCTTCTCTGCTTACGAACTCGGGGAGGAGTCCGAACACGTCTGTGTCCAGGAGGAGTTTGAGAATGCGGTCGAGCTTCACTCGACCCTTTTTCAACTGCGGGCTTGCTTGGGTCTCCCACCTGCCGCTCTTTTGCGGTCTCCTCGTCCTTCATCTTGAAGGCTTCTTCTGCTCGGACATATCCTTTGGTCTGAGTCAGCAAATCAGCAAAATTTTTGGGATACTTTCTTTTCAGGAAAAATAAAAGATCGTTCTTCTGAAGATCACCCTTCAGGGCGGCCATCGCGATCGATTGTCCAAGTTTCGGACCTCCAATGCGGCAACATTGAAACAGTTGACGTAAGCTCAGATGGATTCTCCCTCCCTTTGCTTGATGTTGATAAGGGATTTCGAACCTCTCCGGGGATGCCGACTGCTAACAAAATGAGCCACGAACTGGTGGCTCATTTGGTCAAAGAAAAAGATGGTACTCGGCCTCAACGTCGAGTACCAGTTTCTTGCTGCTTCCTTCAGAGTGGATGGGAAAGCTCGGCATAGGATGGCGTCTGGCGCGTCATGGAGCAGCATCATTATCTGAAAGGCCTCCAGGTGGTCAACCGGATCCGAGGTCCCGTCGTAGTATTCAAATTGGGGGAGCTTGAAGTTCGACGGGATCGGTTCCTGCATGATCATTTGAGAGAAGGGAGGGTTAGTACAGATGTCCTCACCATAAGCAGGAAGAGCGTGGCAGAGTTCTTCGATCTGTCGGTTCATCTCCTGGAGCCTTCGATCTAGGAGGTCCTCTCGAATGCGAGTCTCGAGGGTCTTCTGGTAGAGTGGAGGTAGGGATCCTTCGAGAGTGGAATCGTGATCAGACTGAGGGCTCTCCACCCACGAATTTCCCTTTTCGGGGAAGATAGGACGACTAGCCCAAGTGGCCCACCCTACTGCCGGATCTTGGAACTCCGATGATGCTCTTTCCAACCGTACTCATGCCTACGACTGTTGCTGCTGCTGCTGCATGGCCTGCACTGCTTCGGTGAAGTCTCTGACCTGCTGAACCAGCAGGTCCAACTGCTCCATACCGATCGTCGCTGTCGGAGGAGGAGAAACCTGAAAAATTAGAGGTGAGGTCGGAGCTTAAGATTTGGCCGCAGAGGCCGTGGATCGCCTGGTGGATGCCTTTCGGGGAGGCATCAGGTGGAGATCAAGTAGGGGAAGGAGAGAAGGACGTCAGAGAAGATGACTAGAGGTAGTCCCGTTGAGCACTCCTTCAAGAACAAGGGTACTGCGAAGATACGCCGCCCTTCCTCTAGCGCCAATTCTGTTGGTGCAGAATTCCATCGAAGGTGAAGTTGCTGGAGTCGAGATGACCGAGGCCGCCGTCGGGACCTATGAGGAAAGTCTAAACCGGAGTTGGGGGTGCTCTGGCAAGACCCTCCGATGCTCAAATCAGTACTCTGCATCAACAGAAATGGAGTGCTCGAGTGAGAATTTTAGCAGAGTTTTGAGATAGAGTTTTGAGCTTAGAGAAAAATGTATCTGAGGGTCCTTATTTATAGACAGAGAGCGTAACTGATTGACAGCGACGTCTGTAACCATCTGGTAGTGGGCTGTTCAGAGCCGCCCGGAGTTTGTTACGAAAAGTAGTGGCATCAGGGGTCGTTCAGGGTCACGTGAAGTTTGTTACGGAGAGTGGAGTGGTGTCCGTTATCGTGACTTGCTATAGAGTGGTGGAGCCATGCAAAATCTGTTATAGAGAGTGGAGAAGGGTAGCAGCCCTCATCGTGGCTTGCCAGAGAGTGGTGGAGCCGCGTGGAATCCATTGCAGAGAGTGGAGCAGGGTAGCGGCTCTCATCATGGCTTGCCAGAGAGTTCGGATCTGTCAGCTGAAGCTCGACTGGGATGTCTGATGGAGTGGAATGGCTCTCTGTCTCGTCGATCTAGGAGAAGTTTGGATGTTTTCGAGGTCGCTGATGAGTCTACTATTGTCGGAGGCCTTGGGTGCTGAGGCTACAGGTGAGAACCATCTGCTGTAGAGGCTCGGATGAAGACTTTCTATTGGCGAAGTCCGGTAGGAGTCCAATTGCTAGAAAAGTCCGTCTGAAATTTGCCTGATGCGGAAGCTCGTCTGAAGATTATCCGTCGGAGGAGTCCGATTTCATGAGAAATCTGGCGGAAGGTCGATCGGTGGTGGACTTCGGATGGTGTTGGGGAGGCTCGTCTACTGGAGGAGTCTGAGGGATCTGGAGGCGATCGATCGTTGTAGAAATCCAGCTGCTGGAGCCCATCCGTTGCAAAAGCTCGTCCGAAATCCATCCACTGTGGAAGTTCGGACGGAGTCCAGTTCTTGCAGAAGCTCGTCCGGAATCGATCCGCTGTGGAAGTTCGGATGGAGTCTGATTCTTACGGGAGGCCGAAAGGAGGTTGCTTATTGTAGGAGCTCGATCTAGGATCGATTGTCGTGGGAGCTCGGAGTAACGATCTGGCCGGTGGATCCTGCCCCATGGTAGAAGCTCGTCTGGGATCTGGCTACGAAGAAGCTCGACTGAAGTCTACCTGTAATAGAAGTTCGGAAGAAATTTGTTTACAGTAGAAGCTTGGGTGGAATTCGCTTATAGTAGAGATCCGAAGTAGACCGCTTGTAGTAGAAGTTCGGAGCAGACTGCTCATAGTAGGAGTTCGGCTCTCGCAGGAGCTCGATTGGAATTTTGAAGGCGGTCGACCGTCGTAGGAACTTGGATAAAGCCTGATTACTGTAGAAATCTCGTTGTCGAAGAAGCTCGGATATTGACAAAGTCCGAAAGAAGTTCGAAGAATAGTTGATCACTGTAGAAGGTCGGCTGATAGTGAGGCCTAGAGAGCCTGTGGAGCAGCCTGATAGATGGATGGAGAGGCTCCTTGTCGGAGAAGTCCAGATGCTCGGACGATCGAGGGGGTTCGGAGAGATGCCACACAAGGTTGGAAGTCGGAAGAGCCCTGGAAGGGTCGGTCTTTTACAAACTTCGGTCGGGGGGTATTTTATACCCAACAATTATCATAGGAGAAAACATCTTGTCATAGTCAATATTATAATGCTGACGATAATCCTTGACAACCAAATGGATTTTATAGATTTTTACCTTTTCGTTTGTGCCTCTCTTTCTTTTGAAGATCCACTTACATCTTATGGATTTAACATTTTCAGGTGGGTCAACTAATGTCCATACATCATTGACTTTCATGAACTCCATTTTGGATTTCATGGTTTCAAGCCATTTATTAGAGTCGAACCTCTGCATTGCATCTATATAGGTGATCGGGTCCTTATTATTCTCATTGAGTTCAATAGGATCTCCATCCTGAATAAAAAAATTATAATATCTATCCGATTGATGCGATACTCTATCGGATCTCCTTAATGGTGCCTTTACAACATGCTTCGGATTAGACGTTATCAAATCTGATTCTGTGGGTTTACTAGACTATGTCGGTTCTACTTGTTGAACTTCCTCAAGTTCCATCTTAAAGGCATTAATTCCTTCTCCAAGAAATTTTTTTTCTAAAAAGACTGCCCTAAGGCTGACAAACACCTTTTGTTTATCAGCAAGGTAGAAATAATATCTCTTAGTTTCTTTGAGATACTCTATAAAAATATATCGATCAGATCTGACTCCAAGTTTGTCTGTTTTCAAACATTTGACATAAGCTGGACATCTCCAAATCCTAAGACGAGAGAGTGCTAGCTTACATCCAGTCTATATCTCATATGATGTTTTACTTATAGATTTACTAGGAACTCTATCAAGCACGTAACAAGCCGACTCGAGTGCATATCTTCAGAAGGATATTGACAGACTAGAAAAGTCCATCATGAATCGAACCATATCCAATAGAGTTTGATTTCTCTTTTCTGACACACTATTATGTTGTGACGTTCCAAGAGGTGTCCATTGAGAGAGAATCTCATTCTCCTCAAGGTATGTCAGAAATTCATCAGAAAGATATTCACCTCCTTGATCTGATCGAAGATTTTTAATATTCTTTCCAATTTATTTCTTTACCTCATTATGGAACCATTTGAATATTTCAAATGATTTGGACTTGTGTTTCATCAAGTAGACATATGTATACCTAGATAGATCGTCTGTGAATGTAATGAAATAGTGGTACCCTCCTTTGGCACTTATGCTCATGGATCCACATACATCAGTATGTACCAAATCCAGAACATCACTGGCTTGTTCATCTTTTTCAGTAAAATTTAACTTGATCATCTTTTCAAGTAGACAAGACTCACAGGTAGGCAATGATTCATAATCATTATCATCAAGAATTTCTTCTTGAGTTAACCTGTTCATCCTGTTCTTGTTAATATGACCAGCCTATAATGTCAAAGGTAGGCATCCGTGACATCGACTATCCTTAGATGTTTATTAAAAGTGTACATTACATTAGGCCTAGATACAATATAGATACCATTGTTTAACTGTACACGCATTATAGTTGTGGAGAATTTCAGTATAGGGGTAAAATAGTAATTTTAAAACTTTTTCAAAATTATGATTTTACAGTGGAAAAATATTAATTAATCTAATTAACTAACATGAATTTACCCTACACTAGGATCTAAATATGATATATAGCATGCATGCATTTAAATTTGAAATTCAAATACGAACAGTAAACACTTTACTGTAATGTGTTCAGAACACAATACCTTTGTGCGGGTAGAAGATCGCCGTAATCTGATCACCCTCGAAAGAGTCTGATCATCGCGATGCAGCCACACAATGTGTCTGACCTCTGTGGATCATCCACATGAAGCTCCCGATCTGATCGACTCTTCACGAGTGCTAGCTCATTGTAGAGCCCTTTTGACGGTGGATGCTGATCGAACTCCTTTGATCGATGTCTGTCGATTCTTCGAATGCTCCAGATCATCAACAGACATGCTTGAGAAGATGTTGAAGATCTCTCTAAGATTTTGTGGGCTCACGACACTCGTAACTCACTTTCTCGCTTCTCGAACCTCAGGCTAAAACTCTAGGGAACTCACCGGAAACCTTGCACCCATTTTTCTTTCTTTTCTTTTCTTTTCTCTTGGAAGGACATGGACTTCCTTCTCATGCACAAGACTTCTCACGCCCTAAAATTTTTTTCCAAAAATCTTCTTCTTGCACACCCCACTCTTCTTCTCCTTTTATAACAACCTCAAACGTCTTATCCAAAAGAAAGGATAAAGATGAGTAATTGCACATTTGAATTCAAATCAAATTTTGAATTCAAATAGACACCAACTCATCCCTTATCCACTAAAGACATGAGACGTGGCTTAAATTGTGCATGGAGTGATTTCATGAGAAATTTTTTCTCATGTAATAAATGGGGCATAAAAAAAGGGATAAGGTGCAAAGATTGATTGCCCATTCAAATTCAAACTTTATTTTGAATTTGAATGGCCAACCAATCATCCTTATCCATTCATTTGGCACATTAAAGTGGAGTGTGGAGAGGGCTTGGCGTGAGAAAATAATTCATGAGAAGTTTCTTCTCATGAATTCAAATGGGTGCAATGGAAGTGAGGTGGCGCATGGAGATTGGGTCAAGGTGGTTTCATTATTTAAACCAACCTAATTGAACCAAATAAGTTAGGTCCAATTAGACTAATTTAAACCCAACTTAATTAGACTTAATTAGGCTCAATAAAATCTTAATCAAATTAAAAATTGACTAAGTCCAACCCCCGATCAAATCAGGGACCAAACCATCTTGACGATTAGGTCAACTCTTAACCTAATCGGATCAAACCCAACTGAATCCAATTCAATTGGACTTGATCCAAAAATAATTACTCAATCAAATTGAGTTAATTAGTGATCAAATCACTAATTAAACCTCTCATGAATACTCAATCCAAATCTGATGGGCAATCGGGCATCAGAATTTATCGATATGTAACCCTGATCGAAAAGTCCCAACCAGTGGGACTCTTAACCCCGGTACCCATAATGTGTGGAACTCATGATCAGAGAATCCTGATTCTCGATCACTGAGTTTCAAACATGTAGGATTCTACATCAGCCATCAGATCAGATAGGAACCTCTAATGTGTGTGACCCTGCAGGTTCGAACCTAAGCCGGTAGCACAGGAACCAATTCTTGTACTAATCGAAGTGACCATCTAGCAATGGTACCCGATGTTCGGATAGGTCGAATAGTCGCAATCACAACACTCAGAACCTACATGAATATGGTTATTGTATAATTCATCCTTTTGACCCCTGTGTTTAGGATGACTCAGGGTTAAACTGTCAACCCTGATCAGATCATCCGAATCGTGCTCAACTCAAATAGTCCTGTGACTTCTCACAAGGACTACCCTGGCCAAGATTTTGCTAAATTAAAACACAACTGTACACAGCTCCTAAACTGGAGTGGTCAATCCCATCTTGACACATGCACCTACAAGTCAAGTACTTGACTACACCTAGCAGCCTTCCGTCACTGAATTAGAAATTCAGGTAGTCCAGTGCCTAAGTGCAGTGAGTTGCTTGCAAGTCACCGTGGTGGTCTCAGATTGGAGAGACATTTATACCCATATTCTATCGGAGCAAATCTTGACAGTAGAAATAGCTTCGGAGTCGGTCACGTTCAGTGCAGATGTACCCTTACATCTCACCTGTATGCCATGCCAGTGTTTCCACACTCATTGGTTAAGAGGACAACCAACCTATATAGCACACAACGACCTATGCTTGATAAATATTGTAGTCCTTGGTAACAACGTATCATTTGGTCGCGAACAGATTTAAGGACTAAATGACAAATCCTCCTTTGTCGAGTCTAAATAGTCCTAAGGACTTCACCACAACATAGGAGTTCATTAGAAGATGAAATATTTTGTGATGAAAAATACCAAAATAATTTTTATTAATTCACAATTCATGTACAAATATAAAAATATGCACAACCGTCAATAGGCTGATGATTGGCTTTGGGATACTATTCCCAACAATCTCCCACTTGGCCTAAAGCCAATCGGTGCAGTATCTAATACCCATCTTCGACTTGTAGTTGTCGAACTCCTTCACCGCAATGGCTTTAGTGAATGGATCAGCCAGGTTCTCTTTTCCGTCGATCTTCTGAAGATCAACGTCACCTCGATCCATAATTTTCTGGATGAGATGGTAGCGGCGCAGAATATGCTTCATCCGCTGGTGTGCCTTTGGTTCCTTCACCTGAGCAATGGCTCCAGAGCTGTCACAGTAGAGCAGAACTGGACCAACAAGGGAGGGTGCTACTCCGAGCTCGGTGATGAATTTCCTCAGCCACACCGCTTCTTTGGCAGCATCTGATGCGGTGACATACTCTGCCTCGCAAACTGAATCAGCCATTGTGTGCTGCTTGAAACTTTTCCAGCAGATAGCCCCATCATTAAGGGTAAAAATAAATTCCGACACACTTTTGCTGTCATCATGATCAGACTGAAAACTAGAGTCTGTAAACCCTATAAGTCTCAAGTCCGATTCACCATAAACAAGCCACTGGTCCTTAGTATTTCTTAAATACTTCAGGATGGTTTTAACAACCTTCCAGTGATTCTCTCCTGGATCAGATTGGTATCTACTCACTACCCCTAGTGAGTATGCCACATCTGGTCGTGTACATGTCATGGCGTACATGATAGATCCCACTGCCAAAGCATATGGAATCCTACCCATACGCTCTCTCTCTTAAGATGTTGTTGGATAATCCCTCTTCGAGAGAGAAATTTCATGTCCTATCGGAAGATAACCTTTCTTGAAATTCTCCATGCTGAACCTCTTTAGCATAGTATCAATATACATGGACTGAGATAAATCAAGGAACCTTTTAGATCTATCCCTATAGATCCTCATTCCTAGGATGTAGGAAGCTTCTCCAAGAT
Source organism: Elaeis guineensis (assembly GCF_000442705.2). Lineage (NCBI taxonomy): Eukaryota > Viridiplantae > Streptophyta > Magnoliopsida > Arecales > Arecaceae > Elaeis > Elaeis guineensis. The sequence continues at coordinate 40,789,615 of NC_026002.2, forward strand.
CCTTCATGGAGAACTGTGACGACAGTCAAATCTTTATTCCCTGTAATGCAGGGACATCATTCCCGATTAAGAGAATGTCATCCACATACAATACAAGAAATACTACTACTGGACCATTAGCTCACTTATAAATGCAGGGCTCTTCTCCATTCTTAACGAAGCCATACGTCTTGATCGTCCTATCAAAACGTATGTTCCAACTCTGGGATGCCTGCTTTAGTCCATAAATGGACCTCTGTAGCCTGCACACCTTAGACTCATCTGTGGATGTGAATCTTTCAGGTTGTATCATATACACCTCTTCATCCAGCTCTTCGTTTAGGAAAGCTGTCTTCACATCCATCTGTCAGATTTCATAGTCCAGATGGGTAGCTATCGCAAATATAATCCGAATGGATTTGAGCATTGCCACAGGAGAAAACATCTCATCATAGTCATACCATAACGTTGACGATATCCTTTGGCAACCAGATGGGCTTTATAGGTTTTCACCTTTTCATCTGTGCCTCTCTTCCTCTTGAAGATCCACTTACACCCTATGGGTTTTACTCCTTCGGGTGGGTCAACCAATGTCCACACATCGTTGACCTTCATGGACTCCATTTTGAATTTCATAGCTTCTAGCCATTTCTCAGAGTCGGGTCTCTGCATTGCATCCATGTAGGTGATCGGATCCTCATCATTTTCATCAAGCTCGATAGGATCATGTCCCGAACCAAGAAACCATTGTATCTATCCAGTTGACGTGGTACTCTACTAGATCGCCTTAAGGGTGCTTGAACAATGGGCTCCAAATCTGATCTAATTAAATCCGGTTCAGGTTCAGCAACTTGTGTCAGTTTTTCCACCTGCTGAACTTCGTCAAGTTCGACCTTAGAGGCAACAGTCCCTTCACCAAGAAATTTCTTTTCCAAAAAGATTACCTTAAGGCTGACAAACACTTTTTGCTCATCAGCTAGGTAGAAGTAATACCCTTTGGTCTCTTTTGGGTACCCTATAAAATTATACTTGTCAGACCTAGGTCCTAGCTTGTCCGTAATTAAACGTTTAACATAAGCCGGACACCCCCAAACCCTAAGGTGCGAGAGTACTGGCTTACGTCCTATCCATATCTCATATGGCATTTTGGTTACAGACTTACTCGAAATCTTATTTAGAAGGTAACAAGCCTATTCGAGTGCATATCCCCAAAGAGAGATCGACAGACCAGCAAATCCCATCATGGATCGAACCATGTCCAACAAGGTCCGATTCCTACTTTCAGATACACCATTATGTTGTGGTGTTCCAGGAGGAGTCCACTGAGAGAGAATTTCATTCTCCCCAAGATATGTCAGAAAATTATTGAAAAGGTATTCACCTCCTCGATCAGATCGAAGAGTTTTAATACACTTTTCAGTTTATTTTTCTACCTCATTTCGGAATAGTTTGAACATTTCAAACGACTTCGATTTATGCTTCGTTAAATAGACATACCCATACCTCGATAGGTCGTCTGTGAAGGTTATGAAGTAGAAATATCCACCTCTTGCACTTGAGCTCATGGGTCCACATACATCAGAATGTACCAAACCCAAGAGTTCACTGGCTCGCTCACCTTTTTCAGTAAAAGGTGATTTGGTCATTTTACCAAGAAGACAGGACTCACAGGTTAGAAGTGATTCACAATCACCTACTTCAAGAATTTCTTCTTGAGCCAACCTGTTTATCTTGTTCTTATTGATATGATTTAGCCTACAGTGCCAAAGGTAGACTTCTGACACATTATCTATTCTAGGGTGTTTATCGGAGGTTTAAACCATATTAACAGGTTGTGATAGAAAGTAAATTTCATTATTAAGTTGTCCAACAAATATTGTAACACTATTCAAAATGATATTGCAAATATTTCTTTTTATTAAAAATTGATAACCGTTTGTTGGGTATAAAATATCTCCCAGCCGAAGTTCGTCACAGGAGTGACCCTCCAGGGATTCTACCGACGTCCGACCTTCGGCAACACCTTTTCGAACCTCTCCGACGGTCGAGCCTCCACAACATCCCCAAGTTCTGTCGATGGATAAACCCCCACCTGCGTCGAACGGATTCTTCACGATGGACGGACTCCACCCAAGTTTCTACCTGCTAGACTTCATCCGGACTCCCACCGGAGCCAGACTTCGTCCCCGACTTCAACTGCAGGAAGACTTCATCCAGACTCCTACGGGAGCCAGACTTCATCCTCGACTTTAACTGCAGGAAGACTTCATCCAGACTCCTACGGGAGTCGGACTTCGTCCTTGACTTCAACTGCAGGAAGACTTCGTCCAGACTCCTATGGGAGTCGGACTTCGTCCCCGACTCCAACTGCAGGTGGACTTCATCCGGACTCCCACGGGAGTCGGACTCCGAGCTTCTACTGCAAGCGACCCACTCCGAGTTTCTGCTACAAACGATCTACTTCAAATTTCTACCATGAGCGGTCCGTGCCGGGTTCCCACCATAAGCCTTCACCGGAGCTTCCCTCATGGACGAATTCCCTTCGGACTTCTGATTGCAGACAGGCCTTGGCCAAGACTCCTCGACGAACAGTCCCCATTCGGGCTTCTATGGAGATCGGGCCCCGACCGAACTTCTATAAGCGGGCAAATGCCGTGCTCACAAAATCCAGCAGTTGGACCCCTCCGACGGATGAACCTCTCTAGCGCCATCCGACATCCACCGTCGGTCGACCCTCTGCCGAAGTCTGCATGAAACCGGACTGCGTCTGCGGAAAGCCTCTGACCGAGCTCCTACGGCAAATAGTCCTCGCCTGCAGCCTTAACGCCCAAGGCACCCAACAGGATTTGCAGCATCCAAGCTCCTCTCAGATGGATAGCTATCTCTCTCCGTCAGGCACCTCAACCAAACTTCGGCCGACAGACCTGGACCCCCTGGCAGGCCACAGTAATGGCCACGACTCTGCTCCACCTCCTGCGACAGATTCTGCGCGGCTCCACCACTCCCCGTAACAGGCTCCATGCGACAGGCCGCTAATGGCCACGATTCTGCTCCACTTCCTACGATGGATTCTGTGCGGCTCCACCACTCTCTGGCGAGTCGCGACAACGGACACCACTCCACTCTCCGCAACAGACTCCACATGGCGAGCCATGGTGACAGCCACGACTCCATCCCATTACTCTTCATAATAAACTCCTCCTGGCCCCGAGCGGCCCACTACTAGGCGGTTACAAACGTCACCATCAATCCGTTGCTCCCTCCACTTATAAAAAGGGGGATCCCAGATACGTTACTCTCTAAGCTCTAATTTCTATCTCAAAATTCTATAAAAATTTTTATTCGAGCACTCCATTCTTCTTGAGGTAGAGAACTGACTTGAGCGTCGGAGGGTCTTGCCGGAGCAACCCCAACTCCGGTTTAGACTTCCCTTGCAGGTCCCGACAGCGACAGTGACTCCCTCGACTCCAGCTTCTCCGACGCAGGTAGATTTTTGCACCAACAGGATTGGCGCTAGAGGAAGGGTCTGTGTCTTCGCAATACCCTTGCTCTTAAAGGAGCGCTCAATGGGACCGCCTCCGGTCATCTTCTCCGATATCTTCTCTTCCAGTTTTTTGCCTGGCCTCCACCTAATGCCTCCCCGAAGGGCATCCTCCAGGCGGTCAATGGCCTCCGCGGCCAGGTCTCAGTGAGCTCCGCAAGCCCCGACCCTATCTCCGGTCTCCCAGGCTCCTCCTCCTCCAGCAACAGCAGTCGGCATGGAGCAGTCCGATGATCGGCCTCCGATAGATTTTGCCAACACCATCTCGGGAGAATCCCGGCAGGGAACAACCGATGTATTGGTTGGACCTCTTAAGCGACAAAAAATTGAGGAATCCATAACCTTTACTGAAGAAGATGCTCGGGGAGTTCAATTTCTTCATAACGACGCAGTTGTAGTTTCTTTAAATATAGCTAATTACGATGTCTGCCGTATTCTTGTCGACAATGAAAGTTCGGCCGACATTTTGTTCTACGACGCCTTCTCAAAAATGTCCATCCTTGACGGTCATTTGGAGATGATTAGCTCCCCCTTGGTAGGGTTTACTGGTGATGCTGTCTCGGTGGAGGGGGTAATAACTTTGACTATGGCGCGGGTCGATATCCAAGACAATCCAGGGCTTTGGTGAATTTTCTGGTGGTGAAGGTGCCGTCAGCCTACAATGCTATCCTCGGCCGATCTGGCCTCAATGCTCTCCAGACCGTGGTATCAACCTATCATTTGAAATTAAAATTCTCTACTAACCACGGGGTCGGAGAAGTCAGGGGAGACCAGGCCCTGGCCAGACACTGCTACAACATAGCCTTGCAAAGAAGTGACCAATCTGACTTCTGTTCGGTTGATAGACTGGATGACCGCGACGATCTCACTGAGGAAAGGGGCGGCCCAATCGAAGACCTGGTTTCGATTCCTTTGAATGATGGGAATACGGAGCATGTGGTGAAGATCAGCTCCAACCTAGGGGAAGAGGTGCGGACGTAGCTCATTGATTTCCTACGGAAGAATACGGATGTTTTTGCTTGGGTCTCAGCAGACATGCCAGGGATTGATGTAGAAGTCATGGAACACCGTCTGACCGTCGATCCAAAGCATCGACCGACGAAGAAAAAAATTCGAGGTCATGCACCGGAGAGGCAGAAAGTGATAGCCGAGGAAGTGGACAAACTCCTGAAAGCTGGATTCATTAGAGAAGTCAATTATCCTGACTGAATTTCCAATGTCGTCCTAGTCAAAAAGGCAAACGACAAGTGGAGGATGTGTATAGACTTCAAAAAGCTGAATAAAGCCTGCCCGAAGGACAGCTACCCTCTGCCTAGAATTGATCAACTGGTGGATGCAACCTCGGGCCATGAGCTTCTCACCTTTATGGACGCATTCTTCGGCTATAATCAAATCAGGATGGTGCCAGAAGATGAAGAAAAGACTGCTTTCATTACTAACCGTGGTCTTTACTGTTACAGGATCATGCCTTTCGGCCTTAAAAATGCAGGTGTGACCTATCAGCGGCTGGTGAATAAAATCTTCAAGGAGCAGATCGGCCGTAACATGAAGGTCTACGTGGACGACATGCTCGTGAAAAGCAAGTCTTCCATGAACCACATCGTCGACCTCGAGGAGACCTTCGACGCCCTCCGAGAATATAAGATGAAGCTGAACCCGACTAAGTGTGCTTTCGAAGTGATCTTGGAGAAATTCTTGGGCTTCATAGTATCGGGGTACGGGATCGAAGCCAATCCAGAGAAAATTCAAGCCATCCAGGAAATGGCCGCTCCGAAGTTGATAAAAGAGGTTCCACGCCTTACAGGGAGGGTGGCAGCCCTGAATCACTTCGTTGCGAGGTCGGCCGAACGATGCTTACCCTTCTTCCAAATCCTCAAGCGATCGAAGGACTTCTGTTGGACCACTGAGTGCCAACAGACGTTCGAAGAACTAAGGAGCTACCTCGGCTCACCTCTGCTGTTAGCAAAGCTCGAGCTTGGAGAGGAGCTGTTCTTATACCTGACGGTCTCCCCTATGGCTCTTGCAGCAGTTCTCATCAAAGAAGAAGCAAAAATTTAACGGTCGATCTACTACATCAGTCGTGCATTGAGAGACACCGAAACTAGGTATACTAAATTGGAGAAACTAACTTATGCCCTGTTGATTGCAGTCCGGAGGCTCCGACCCTACCTTCAAGGGCACACCATAACGTTACTCACCGACCAACCGATCAAGAAAATTCTGCACCGAGCAGATGCCTCCGGGAGGATAGCGAAATGGGCGATCGAGCTCACAGAATTCGACATCAACTATCGACCTAGACCGGCAGTGAAAGCCTAGATATTGGTAGATTTTATAGTGGAATGCACTATCTCGGAGGAAGCCGAACCTCAACAGGGTGAAATTGACGGCCTGGAGCTCCAACCGAACTCCTCCGAAGAAGAAGTCGACCCCCCTGATTGCTTTTGGGCCCTCTACATGGATGGATCCTCCAATATGTCGGGCGTAGGCGCGGGCCTGATCTTGATCAGTCCGGAGGGAATCGTCATGGAGTACACTCTGCGCTTTGAATTTTCTGTAACAAACAATGGAGCGGAATACGAAGCTCTGATCGCAGGATTGAGGATCGCCAAAGAATTGGGAGTAGATCGGCTCCAAGTTCACAGCAACTCCCAATTGGTGGTGGGACAAGTCAGCGGAAACTACGAAGCATGGGAGGACAGCATGGCTAAGTATCTTGAAAAGGTAAAGGAGCTCATCCCCACCTTTAGTAGCTTCAACATCAGGCAGATTCCAAGAATGGAAAATACCAGGGCCGATCTTCTCTCCAAGCTGGCTACGCTGGCTCCAGCTGAATTGCCCAAGGGTGTTCTCTTTGAAGTTCTGAGGTGCCCAAGTACGAAAGAATCACGGTCCGTGATGGAAATTGACCATGAGCCCAGTTAGATCGACCCACTGGTGGCATATCTCAGGGACGGGGTTCTCCCTCATGATGCAAAAGAAGCTCGGAAGCTCAGAAATTAAGCCTCCCGATACATCCTTTATGAGGACAAGCTGTACAAGAGATCATACTCTTTGCCTCTTTTAAAATATCTCTGGCCTTCGGAAGCTGACTACACCTTATGGGAGGTGCATGAGGAAATCTGCGGAAGCCATCTGGGGGCTAGATCCTTATCCCACAAGTTGCTCCACCAAGGGTATTACTGGCCGACAATGTACCGTGACTCCATTGAATACGTCAGAAAGTGTGACCGATGTCAGAGGTATGCCAACATCCAGAGATAGCCCGCCGCCGAGTTTACACTCTTGAGTGCCCCATGGCCATCTGCACAATGGGGAATGGATATCCTTGGACTATTTCCCGTGGCGTCGGGGCAGAGGAAGTTCCTCCTAGTAGCAATTGACTATTTTACCAAGTGGGTCGAAGCCGAGCCGCTGGCAAAAATCACGGAAGCTAAAGTGCAAGACTTCGTCTGGAAGTCAATCGTTTGCAGGTTCGGCCTGTCGAGAATCCTAATTACTGATAACGGACGGCAATTTGCGGGAGCGAGATTCATCGAATTCTGTGAAGACCTAAACATCTCCCATAACTTCACATCGGTAGCCCATCCTCAGGCGAACGGCGAAGCCGAAGTGACCAACAGAACTCTGCTGCAGGGGATCAAGACAAGGCTCGAAAAGGTGAAGGGAACCTGGGCAGATGAACTTTACCATGTGTTGTGGGCATACTGAACTACCCAAAGACTGCCCACGGGGGAGACCCCCTTCGCTCTAGCCTTCGGTACGGAGGCTGTTATCCCAATTGAGCTCAAGCTCCCGTCGGCACGAGTCGTGGCATTCAACGAACATCGCAATTTGCAAGATCTTAAAGCCAACCTTGACTTGCTGGAAGAAAAGCTGAAGGTAGCTCAAATTCGGATGGCAGCCTACAGACAGAAAGTTGCCCGCTATTATAATTCCTGGGTCAAAAATAAAGTCTTTAGAGTAGGAGACCTAGTGCTTCGACGAGCCGCTGTCTCGCAACCTCAGGATCGAGGGAAGCTCGCCTCAAATTGGGAAGGCCCATACGAAGTCAAGAAAATAGTCCGGCCTGAAACTTATTACCTCAAGGAGCTCGGAGGAGCAGATCTCCCACGACCATGAAACTCGAAAAATTTACGAATGTATTATCGATAACTTTATTTTAAATAAAAATCTTATATCCACATGTCTTCTCTCTTGGCACGAGCCTATATCAACAGGACGATCGAAGCAAACCGTGTCGGGAGTAGGAGGGAAACTTCATCTCGACAAAGTCGAAGGCCCGGTTACACTTAGATCGGATGGGGGGAGAGGCCCTGCAACGCCCATATGTGCCCCCACAGCCATGTTAGGAACAGGAGGAGAACCTCATCCTAACATGAGCAAAGTCGAAGGCCCGGTTACATTCAGACCGGATGGGGGGAGAGGCCCTACAACGCCCATATGTGCCCCCACAGCCATGTTAAGAACAGGAGGAGAACCTCGTCCTAACATGAGCAAAGTCGAAGGCCCGGTTACATTTAGACCAGATGGGGGGAGAGGCCCTGCAACACCCATATGTGCCCCCACAGCCATGTTAGGAACAGGAGGAGAACCTCGTCCTAACATGAGCAAAGTCGAAGGTCCGGTTATATTTAGACCGGATGGGGGGAGAGGCCCTGCAACGCCCATATGTGCCCCCACAGCCATGTTAGGAATAGGAAGAGAACCTCATCCTAACATGAGCAAAGTCGAAGGCCCGGTTACATTTAGACCGGATGGGGGGAGAGGCCCTGCAACGCCCATATGTGCCCCCACAGCCACGTTAGGGACAGGAGGAGAACCTCGTCCTAACTTGAGCAAAGTAGAAGGTCCGGTTACACTTAGACCGGATGGGGGGAGAGGCCCTGCAACGCCTATATGTGCCCCCATAGCCCTGTTAGAGACAAGAGGAGGACCTCGTCCTAACCAGAGCTGAAATCGATTACGTCAGAAATAGGGAAAGAACCTCGTCCTGACACCAATTAAGGTCTGATCATTCAAGATCAGATGGGAAAAAAGAGAACCTTCCCAGCAACCCCTCCGCGCTCCCGCGACCCCATTAAGAGCAGGAGAAACTAAGAGCAGGGGAAAAACCCTCACTCGAGAAAAAAAAATAGAAAGGGGGAGGGGTTAAAAAGAAAAGCGACGAACTACATCAGCGACAATTGAAAAATAATTTACATTAAAAATATAGGGAACCTCATCTCGGCGAGGATGGGCGTTCTCATCAAAATCTCCGGTCTCCAAAAGAGCTCTCAACACGGGCCAAGGATAAGACGGCTTCCTCAGGGCGATGAGAAGCTGAGACCTCCGAGCTCGAACTCTGAAAGGAGGCATCAAACTCGAGCGGTCTCGGACAAATCAGCGGCCACAGACAGAGAGACGGGTCAACGCAACGATGATCGGGTACCTCCGAATGGCATTGATATCGAGCGAGGCAAAAGCCACAGGAAGATCGGCAAATGACAATTCAACACGTGAGTAAAAGAGGTAGCGAAAAATCCCCTTCTCATGTTATTTACTAAATATGCATTACAGAGCCCTTAAGGCTGAAGAAGAAAAGAAAAAGAGAAGGAGAATACAACAATAACAATAGCGAATGAAAGAAGCTCGACAGGCGATGATTTGACGCAAAGTGCAGACAAGGTAACAAAATCTCCTTCTCATTCTCGATTAACAAGACGTACGTTACAAAACCCTGAGGGCCGAGAAAAAAAAAATATTACTACAAGACTCGGAAGGAACACATTAGGGACCACTTCAAGCTTTCGACTTTTCCTTCCAGTTCCGTCCTTCCCAGCCGTATTTTTCAGTGCATGTGATAAACCCCTCGGCTCTCACCCCCCACCTCGTTCTGCTCCATCGTCGAAACCCCAACCCTAGGGGGAAAAGGGGGGATAGAATTCATGGGGCAGCGACGGCGATGGCAGCAGCGACGACGACCTGCATCGGGAAGAACCGAAAGTACCTGGAGGCCGCGATGGCGCCGGAGGCATGCACCACCACCGTGTGCTCCATGACAACCACCGTCCTAGGTACTTCGGCAAGGTCGGCATGCGCTACTTCCACCATCCCCGCAACAAGTCCTACTGCCCCACCGTCAGTGCCGACCGCTTCTGGTCCCTCGGCCCCGATGACGTCAAGAAACCCGCCACAGCTTGTGACGACAACTCTGCCCCCTTGACCGGTATCACCCCATTCAACTACTCCAAAATTCTTGGACGGAACGCGCTCACCGGTTGTTTCCATTATTAAATCCCTGTTGTTGAAGAAATCCTCCCTCGAGCTCCCTTTGAGGCGGTGGGAACCCCCAGTGACGGTTCGGCAGCCGGAGAATTCGCAGGCCGTTGTTTTCCCCCTCCTACTCCTCTCGATCTATGGCATCCTCTCGAGATGGGCCTCCAGGGCAGAAGCCCCTGTGGGAGAATCCCTCGAAGGGGCTCGAAAGACTGTAGGCGGCGAGGAGCCGACGGAGGTGACGAAGACTGGCGCAAAGAGTGCTTAGAGTCGAAAAGGATACCGATGGAGTGGCTAAACTCTCAGGCAGAAGAAAGGTGTCGGCTCTCAGGCGAAGTGAAGCCCCTGGAGGGAAGGAGAAGGCTTAAATAAGCGACGGGGCCTGACGCAGTTATGGCGGCGGATATCCCTAGGTCCGCCAGCGCCCGCCACGTGTCCCACTCACCGTGATGTAGGACTGGCTGCTGGCGGGACCATTATGGCGTGACGCTTAGGACTACGCTCCGGTGAGAATTTCGAAAGGACTCTTCGGATCACCCTAATCGAAAAAAGACTCCAGCATGCGCGCATTAAATACCAGAATATCTGAGGACGATCGTGCACGGGATTCATGGGGACAACTTCAACTGTGAAAATTTCTCTGTACTTCCTTCATTCGAAACTCGAACTCAAAAGTAGAGGGGCTGGTGTTGGGTATAAAATACCTCCCAGCCGAAGTTCGTGATAGGAGTGACCCTCCAGGGATTCTACCAACGTCCGACCTTCGGCGACACCTTTCCGAACCTCTCCGACGGTCGAGCCTCCGCAACATCCCCAAGTTCTACCGACGGATAAACCCCCACCAGCATCGACCGGATTCTTCACAACGGATGGACTCCACCCAAGTTTCTATCTGCTAGACTTCATCCGGACTCCCACGGGAGCCGGACTTCGTCTCCGACTTCAACTGCAGGAAGACTTCATCTAGACTCCTACGGGAGCCGGACTTCATCCTCGACTTCAACTGCAGGAAGACTTCGTCCAGACTCCTACGGGAGCCGGACTTCGTCCTCGACTTCAACTGCTGGAAGACTTCGTCCAGACTCCTACGGGAGCCGAACTTCGTCCTCGACTTCAACTGCAAGAAGACTTCGTCCGGACTCCTACGGGAGCCGGACTTCATCCCCGACTCCGACTGCAGGTAGACTTCATCCGGACTCCTACAGGAGCCGGACTTCATCCCCGACTCCGACTGCAGGTAGACTTCATCCGGACTCCTACGGGAGCCGGACTTCGTCCCCGACTCCAACTACAGGTAGACTTCATCCGGACTCCTATGGGAGCCGGACTTCATCCCCAGATCCAACTGCAGGTAGACTTCATCCGGACTCCTACGGGAATTGAATTTCATCCCCAACTTTAGCTGCAGGCAGACTTCATCCGGACTCCCACGGGAGCCGGACTCCAAGCTTCTACTGCAAGCGACCCACTCCGAGTTTCCACTACAAATGATCTACTTCAAATTTCTACCACGAGCGGTCCGTGCTGGGTTCTCACTGTAAGCCTTCACCCGAGCTTCCCTCATGGATGAATTCCCTTCGAACTTCTGATTGCAGACAGGCCTTGTCCAAGACTCCTCGACGAACGGTCCCCATCCGAGCTTCTATGGAGATCGGGCCCCGACTGAACTTCTATAAGCAGGCAAATGCCGTGCTCATGGAATCCAGTAGCTGGACCCCTCCGACGGATGAACCTCTCCAGCGCCATCCGACATCCACCACCGGTCGACCCTCTGTCGAAGTCTACGCGAAATCGGACTACGTTTGCGGACAGCCTCTGACCGAGCTCTTACGGTAAATAGTCCTCGCCTGCAGCCTTAACGCCCAAGGCACCCAACAGGATTTACAGCATCCGAGCTCCTCTCAGATGGATAGCTACCTCTCTCCGCCAGGCACCTCAATCAAACTTCGGCCGACAGGCTTGGACCCCCTGACAGGCCACAATAATGGCCACGACTCTGCTCCACCTCCTGCGATGGATTCTGTGCGGCTCCACCACTCCCCGTAACAGGCTCCATGCGGCAGGCCGCAGTAATGGCCACGATTCTGCTCCACTTCCTGCGACAGATTCTGCACGGCTCCACCACTCTCTGGCGAGTCGTGACAATGGACGCCGCTCCACTCTCCGCAACAGACTCCATATGGTGAGCCATGGTGACAGCCACGACTCCACCCCATTACTCTTCATAATAAACTCCTCCTGGCCCCGAGCGGCCCACTACTAGGCGGTTACAAACGTCGCCATCAATCCGTTGCTCCCTCCGCCTATAAAAAGGGGGGACCCCAGATACGTTACTCTCTAAGCTCTAATTTCTATCTCAAAACTCTGCAAAAATTTTTGTTCGAGCACTCCATTCTTGTTGAGGCAGAGAACTAACTTGAGCGTCGGAGGGTCTTGCCGGAGCAACCCCAATTTCGGTTTAGACTTTCCTTGCAGGTCCCGACGGCGACGGCGACTCCCTCAACTCCAGCTTCTCTGACGCAGACAAATTTTTGTACCAACACCGTTCATGGCCAAAAAGCCTACAGAAATAATATTTAATAAAAAGCTTGGACAATAGTGACATTCACTCAGAATTACGTTTCGAGAATTGATTACAAGGTTCATGATTCCTAATGCTAGAACTGGAACTTTGCTTCCATTTCCAACGTTCAGAAATCTCTCACCTTCATCAAATCTCCTACTGACCTGCAGACCCTACATCGAATTACAAATATGATAAGGGCTTCCAGTATCCAATACCCAAGTAGTAGTATCACAAATAGAAAAGTTGCAAGGTGTTATCATATAAGTACCTTGCTTCTTCTTCGGCCTGTCCGGGTCCAGGGAAGCAATGTATAGAGGATAGTTCCTCTTCCAGTGCCCCTGCTTCTTGCAAAAGAAGCACTCCGCCTGGCTCTGATCGGGTTTGTGCTTCTTGGTCTGACCCTGTGCAGACGTCCTAGCATGCAGCTGCACCTTCTTATTCTTCTTCTTCTTGTTCTTCTTCTTCCCTTTCTTAAAGGGTCGATGACCAGAAGAAGACCCTCCCATAACATTCACCGACTCCTTATGGAGCTGGTGATCCTTCTCAAAGTTCTGCAGCAACCCCAACAAACCGTGGTAGTTCACTGCAGGCTTTGTCATCCAAAAATGAGTAAGGAAGGGGAGGAAGGACTTGGAAAATGAATTAAGGATCGCATCCTTACCGAACTACTCGTGCAAGGGAAAGCCCAGTTTAGTTAGGCGCTCAATCATTTTGATCATGTACAGTACATGATCAGTGACTGAGGCTCCATTCCTCATCCGAGCATTGAAAATGATACAACTAGTTTTATGCCTTTCAACATCGTCAGGCGTGCCAAAGGAGTCGTTCAATATTTGAAGCATCTCCTGTGGCTGGACGTTCTCGAACCTGCGGTTGAACTCATCATTCATTGCCGCCAGCATAATGCACCGAACGGTGGTGCGATCGTTGAGCCACTTCTGATAAGTATCTCGGACCGTCCCTCTAACATTCGGGGCTGGCTCCTCAGGTGCCGGATCCGTTACTACATAAAGGATCCGCTCATGCTCAAGGATGATTTTTAATTTTCGATACCAGCTATCGAAATTAGGTCCCATGAGCTTGTCATTATCTAATAATGACCGAAGGGACAAGGTAGTGGCCATAGCTGCATAAAGAAAAACCAGACCTCTATTAGTACATAAATTATAAATACTAAAGACTTGGACTTTAGTCTAAAGTTTCTCCTAGTATTTTTACGAACTGGTAGCCTCAACCTCTAATTCGAGGAATTACTTTAATTCCTTAGTGGGTACTAGAATCTACACAGACTACACACGAGCCCAACTTTGGTTGGTCAACCCATGTGCATCTATGGGTAGGTTCATAACCAGTTGTTTCTCTAAACAACTTCTAGTAATTGATTTTGCCCCAGAACCTAATCAGTAGGCTTTGGCCTCCACTGAAAAGATCTGGTTAAGTCCAACCATTAACATGATTTGATTTGATGAATCGGACCAATAAATGATCAGGCCCGACTTTGGCCGACCAACCTGACCACCATCAGAAAGACTCAAACCAAATTATCATATTATGAATGATAATTCCATTAGTCAATAAGCACCAGACCTTTGGGCCTCCAATGATTATTAAACTAATGGACTCATTATCACTCACTTAATGGGAGGCTATGACTTAGTTATCAATATAACTTAATCATTTTTAGGGACCTAATAATTTTTGAGGATTTTATTAAAGGATAGATGAGAAAAAAATATCCAGCCAATTTCAATCCTCCCACTGACTTCACCAAGTCAGATTAAAAAGGATTTAATTAAAGCTAGCATTAGGAGCACCTAAATCAGTCAAACTGATTTACCTAATGACATGGGTGAGCCCTAATCACCAAGTGATCTAATCAAAACCTAATTCACCAGGTTGGCCAGGTAAGTGAGATCAGTGGTGGGGATAAGCCATTAACTCGTCAGAGATCAAATCACTGCGAGTAGCTCCCGCTTAAAAACCACTGGTCAAACTGTCAAACTTATCTTAGACACCAACCAGTTCATTAGTTTTAATTTGATCAACTTATTAAATTGGGTTCCACCGCGTAGCCATGAATTAAATCCATCTTGATCTAGTTAAAGACATGGACCCATTCAACTACAACTATTGGAGTTGAGTCTAGAGTATCCTTGACCTAATCTAATTCAATTTTTGATTAGATTTGATCAATTACTCTAATTTAGTCTATTTCTTTAAGCTAACCTTAGGTCTAACCCAATTATTGACCTAATCCATCTAACCCATTGACCCACAAGTTTATGCAATTGTCTTAGGTCTTAATTCACAATTCTAGACCTACTAGACAACACTTAATTCTTTTAATTAAGTATTTGGGCTGATGGGTTAGGGTTTGGCATTTCAAAAATAATTTTCAAATTTGAAAAGTTTTTATTTTCTGTTCACCAAATATGTTGACTCATTTCACAAATAGATCAGCATATTTCATAAATAGCAATCCTATTTCTAATTACATAACAGAAAATAACTCAATCAAAATAAATCATAAATATTTCTTTAGATCTAATCTAACACATTCATGATAAATTTTACAATTGAACCTATACAATTAATTCTTTTCGCTACTTCATCTGTATGGGATATAATTACAGCGGCACCTTTACCGCCATAGGAGACCCCATCGAATGGAAGGAGAGGGCCTTAAACCCTACTTTTCTCCTATGACCGGACGATCATGGCAACCAACCCAATTCAATTACTTGCTACTTAGATTAAGTATATCTAAATATACCAATTTTAAAATTTAAATTTCAAATTTTAAATTTTAAATTTTAAATTTTGAATTTTAAATTTCAAATAAATTTCAAATTTTAAATTTCAAAATTCAAAATTTTGAATTTCAAATTTTGAATTTCAAATTTTAAATTTTGAATTTCAAATTTGAAATTTCAACCAAATTTTAAATTTCAAATTTTGAATTTTAAATTTCAAATTTTAAATTTTAAATTTTTGAATTTTGAATTTCAAATTTCACATTTCAAAATTCAAATTTTAAATTTTGAATTTTAAATTTTTTGAATTTTGAATTTCGAACAACTTTCAAAATTCAAATTTTAAATTTTGAATTTTAAATTTAAACTTTTAGATTACAACTTAATCTACGCATGCAAATATATATATCATATCTAAAAAACCCGCTCTAATACCACCTGAAGCAAAATTCAGTGCAGGGGTAAAATGATAATTTTAA
Organism: Elaeis guineensis; assembly: GCF_000442705.2. Lineage (NCBI taxonomy): Eukaryota > Viridiplantae > Streptophyta > Magnoliopsida > Arecales > Arecaceae > Elaeis > Elaeis guineensis. The sequence goes on from NC_026002.2 coordinate 40,805,191, forward strand.
AACTTTTTCAAAATCATGATTTACAGTGAAAAAATATTAATTAATCTAATTAACTAACATAAATTTATCCTACACTAGGATCTAAATATGATATATAGCATGCATGCATTTAAATTTGAAATTCGAATGCGAACAGTAAACACTTTACTGTAATGTGTTCAGAACATAATACCTTTGTGCGGGTAGAAGATCACCGCAATCTGATCACCCTCGGAAGAGTCTGATCGTCACGATGCAATCACACAGCATGTCTGACCTCTGTGGATCGTCCACACGAAGCTTCTGGTCTGATCGACTCCTCACGAGTGCTAGCTCATTGTAGAGCCCTTTTGACGGTGGATGCTGATCGAACTCCTTCGATCGATATCTGTCGATTCTTTGGATGCTTCAGATCGTCAACAGATATACTTGAAAGGATGTTGAAGATATTCTTGAGATTTTGTGGGCTCACGACACTCGTAGCTCACTTTCTCACTTTCCGAACCCCAGACTAAAACTCTAGGGAACTCACCAGAAACCTTGCACCCACTTTTCTTTCCTTTTCTTTCCTTTTCTTTTGGAAGGATATGGACTTTCTTCTCACGTACAAGACTTCTCACATCCCAAAATTTTTTTTAAAAAATCTTCTTCTTGCAAGCCCCACTCTTCTCCTCCTTTTATAACAACCTCAAACGTCTTATCCAAAAGAAAGGATAAAGATGAGTAATTGCACATTTGAATTCAAATCAAATTTTGAATTCAAATTGACACCAACTCATCCCTTATCCACTAAAGGTGTGAGACGTGGCTTAAATTATGCATGGAGTGATTTCATGAGAAATCTTTTCTCATGTAATAAATGGGGCGTAAAAAAAAGGATAAGGTGCAAAGATTGATTGCCCATTCAAATTCAAACTTTATTTTGAATTTGAATGGCCAACCAATCATCCTTATCCATTCATTTGGTACATTAAAGTGGGGCATGGAGAGGACTTGACGTGAGAAAATAATTCATGAGAAGTTCCTTCTCATGAATTCAAATGGGTGCAATGGAAGTGAGGTGGCGCATGGAGATTGGGTCAAGGTGGTTTCATTATTTAAACCAACCTAATTGAACCAAATAAGTTAGGTCCAATTAGACTAATTTAAATCTAACTTAATTAGGCTTAATTAGGCTCAATAAAATCTTAATCAAATCAAGAATTGACTAAGTCCAACCCCCGATCAAATCAGGGACCAAACCATCTTGACGATTAGGTCAACTCTTAACCTAATCGGGTCAAACCCAACTGAATCCAATTCAATTTGACTTGATCCAAAAATAATTACTCAATCAAATTGAGTTAATTAGCAATTAAATTACTAATTAAACCTCTCAAAAATACTGAATCCAAATTTGATAGGCAATCGGGCATCAGAATTCATCGATATATAACCCTGATCGAAAAGTCCCAACCAGTGGGACTCTTGACCTCGGTATCCATAATGTGTGAAACTCATGATCAGAGAATCCTGATTCTCGATCACTGAGTCCCAAACATGTAGGATTCTACATCAGCCATCAGATCAGATAGGAACCTCTAATGTGTGTGACCCCGTAAGTTCGAACCTAAGCTGGTAGCACAGGAACCAATTCCTGTACTAATCGAAGTGACCATCTAGCAATGTTACCCGACGTCCGGATAGGTCGAATAGTCACAATCGCAACACTCAGAACCTACATGAATATGGTTACTGTATAATTCATCCTTTTGACCCCTGTGTTTAGGACGACTCAGGGTTAAACTGTCAACCCTGATCAGATCATCCGAATCGTGCTCAACTCAAACAGTCCTGTGATTTCTCCAAGGACTACCCTGACCAAGATTTTTTTAAATTGAAACACGACTGTACACAACTCCTAAACTGGAGTGGTCAATCCCATCTTGACACACGCACCGACAAGTCAAGTACTTGACTACACCCAGCAGCCTTCCGTCACTGAATTAGAAATTCAGGTAGTCCAGTGCCTAAGTGCAGTGAGTTACTTGCAAGTCACCGTGGTGGTCTCAGGTCGGAGGGATATTTATACCCATATTCCATCGGAGCAAATCTTGACAGCAGAAATAGCTCCGGAGTCGATCACGTTCAGTGCAGATGTACCCTTACATTTCACCTGTATGCCATACCAGTATCTCCACACTCATTGGTTAAGAGGACAACCAACCTATATGGCACACAATGACCTATGCTTGATAAACGTTGTCATCCTTGGTAACAACGTATCATTTGGTCGCGAACAGATTTAAGGACTCAACGACAAATCCTTCTTTGTCGAGTCTAAATAGTCCTAAGGACTTCACCATAACATAGGAGTTCATTAGAAAATGAAATATTTTATGATTAAAAATATCAAAATAATTTTTATTAATTCATAATTTATGTACAAATATAAAAATGAGCATAACTGTCAACAGACTGACGATTGGCTTTGGAACACTATTTTCAACAATAGTAACACTATTCAAAATGGTATCACAAAAATTTTTCTTTATTGATATTTCATAATTTGATTTGGCCAAAAGGCCTACAGAAATAATATTCAAAAAAAAACTAGAACAGTAATGACATTCATTTAGAACAATAAAATGAGACTCGAATATAAGCTTTATAATTCCTAAAGCTAGAACTGAAATTGATTTTCTATCTCCAATATTCAGAAATCTCTCACTGTCTCCAAATCTACTACTGACCTGAAGATCCTGCAACGAATTGTAAATGTTAATAGGGCTACCGGTATTCAATACCCAGATTATTGTATCAAAAATAGAGAAGTTACAAGGTGTTATCATATAAGTACCTTGTTCAGCAGCAAATTGCTTCTTCTTCTTTGGCCTGTTCGGATCAAGGGAAGCTATATATTGAGGATAGTTTTTCTTTCAGTGACCCTACTTCTTATAATAGAAGCATCTTATTTGACTCTGGTTGGCTTTGAACTTGGGCTTCTGGGTCTGACTCCCAACACTTTGCACTTTTTTATTTTTTTTATTTTTTTCTTTCTTAAAGGGACGATACCCACCCGAAGAAGATCCTCCCACTATATTCATCATCTCTTTGTGGAGCTGGTGATCCTTCTCAAAAGTCTATAGCAATCCCAACAGACCGTGGTAGTTGACTATAGGTTTCATCATTCTAAAATGATTGAGAAACGATAGGTAGAATTTGAGTAGAGAGTTCAGGATTGCATCTTTCTCCAGCTGTTCGTGCAAGAGGAAGCCGAGCTTGCTCAGTCGCTCAATCTATTCGATCATGTATAATACATGATCGATGACTGATGCTCCTTCTCTCATCCAAGCATTGAAAATGGTGCAACTAGTTTTGTATCGCTCAACATCTTTGGGAGTACTAAAAAATTCTCTCAATACCTTGAGCATGTCCTCTAATTGAGCCTCTTCAAACTTTCGACTGAACTCATCATTCATTGAAGCCCGCATTATGCAACGAACAGTGGTCCGATCATTGAGCCACTTCAAATAAGTATCTCAAATCATGCTATAGGCATTGAGAGCAAGCTCCTCAGGTGTTGAAACTGTAATCACATACAAAATCCACTTGTGCTTTAGGATGATTTTGAGTTTTCGATACCAGTTATCGAAATTGGATCTCGTCAACTTCTCATTATCCAACAGTGATCGAAGCGACAAGTTTGAGGCCATATTTGTATAAAGAAAAGAACTAAAACCTAATCAGTATATGAATTAATTAAGCCTAAAGATATGAACTTTAGTCCAAAAGTTCTTCCACTATTTTATATGAATTAGTAGCATCTACCTTTAACTTAAAAAATTACTTTAATTCCTTAGCTGGTACTAGAATCCACACAGACTGCACACAAGCCCGACTTTGGCTGGCTCATCTTTGTGCATCCATGGGTAGGTTTATTAACCAATTATTTCACCAAATAATTTTTAATAATTGATTTAGCTTCAAGTAACTTTTCAATTGATTTTGATCTTCTCTACGGGCCTTGGTTAGGTCCAATGATTAACATGATCATATTTACGAATCCAACTATTAAATGATCATGTCTGACTTTGGTCGGCTAACCTGACCACTAGCTAGAGAAATTCGACTAAGTCATCATATTATGAATGATAATTCTAATAGTAGATGAGCACCAGACCTTTGGGCCTCCAATGATCATCATACTATTGGATCCATTATCATCCAACTTAATGAGAGGTTATGATTTAGTTATCACCATAACTATCTCATTTAAGAGACTTAATAATTTAGAAGATTTAATTATGAATTGAGAAAGAGAAAAAAAGAGATCAATCAGCAAACCGCAATCCTTCCGCTGACTTTACCAAGTTATTGAATTGGATCAGGATCATGCTGATCGAACTGACACCTAGATCAGTCACACTGATTAACCTTAATGGCATGGGTTAACTCGAATCACTTAGCGATCTAATCAAAACATAATTCACCAAATTGACTAGATAAGTGAGATTAGTGAGAGGGTCTGCTAAGCTTGCCTTAGACACCATCGAAATGGCCAGATAAGTCACTTCCAATTAAAAACCATCGATCGAAATGTCAAACTTATCTTAGACGTCAATTAATTAATTGATTTTGATTTGACCAACCTAATGATTCGGATTCAACCACTTAGCTACAATCAAGGTCTATTTGGTCTAATCAAAAGCATGAACTTGATCATCTACAACTATTGTATTAGAAAAACTCTAATTTAATCTAATTCAATATTTGGTTAGACTTAATCAATTTCTCTATATGGTCAATTAATTTTTTGATTCTAATCTTAGATCTAACCCAATTAAGAGGATCTGATTTGAGCTAACCCATGCTCCATGTTTAATGCAATGTCATTAGATCTTAAATCACAATTCTAGATTTAATCGATTCAACACTTAATTCTTAATTAAGTTTTTTCATCAACATGGTTTAGGTATTGAAATAATTTCTCATATAAACTTTTTACATTAAATCATAAAATTTTTTTAGATCAAATCTAAATTTTTATGATTTTAAATCAAAATAATATTGAATATGAAGATTAGATATAACTAATTTTCTGTGCAACTTGTATCACATACAATAAATCCTAAGGTTTCAAGATCTAAAATTTTACAAGAAAATAATTTTTTTTCTTTTCACTTTTTTCTTCATGGGACCTCACAGTGGCACTCCTACACACCATAAGAGCATCTCATAGAATGGGAGGAGAGGGTCATGTAATCTTACTTGCTCCTATGATCGGACGGCCTGGTAATTACCCAATCCGAGTGCTACTCAGATCATCTAATCTAACAAATAAATAATCAAATCTAAAAATAAAATTATTTAGATCTAATTTAAATCATAAATAATCAAATCTAAAGATATATTATTGGATCTAATAGCATATTAAATCACATCATTAAGAATATGGCTCTGATACCAATTGAAAGAAACATAGATAGTGCTATGCATACAATTTTAAAAATTTTATACAGTGAAACAAAGAGATTAAATAATTTAATCTAAATTACATGCATAAGATATAATCTAGACTACCATGCCAAGATCTATAATATGATTTAACATGCATATGAGATCTGAAAATAAAAACTTGCATCGATTTAATCGATGCTGCAATTCTAGATCTAAGCGTTAGATTTAACAAAAATGATCAAGAAAGTTTAGAAATCATTACCAAACTAAAAACTCTTAATCTCTGTTGGTCCAACACTTGGATAGGCTCTTTTTCTAATTACTCATAGCCACATAAAGTCGTCCGGCCTTTACTGATTGTCCACACGAGATCGGTGCAGATCAGGCTCCTTGGAAGTGCTAGCTTGCAAGGATCTTAGAGGCTGATTTCTTTCTTCTTCTTCAAAAGCCTTGGACGCTCCAAAGGATGAAGAAATTTGGAGGAGGAAGAGGAAAGGAGGAGGAGCTCTAGAGAAAAATTAATCTAGCAAAGGATCTCATATGGGGCATCCACTATTAGAGGCCCCTTTATATAAGCAATGGACTAGGGTTTAGGTCAAGAGGAGGGGCACCCAAAGAGTCCATACCAGCCACAATTCTTGGGATCCAAAATTTTAGAATTAAGTCTTTGGCATAGGAAAGAGATCTGGTATCTTACATACCCAAAAACTCTGTAAAAAAAATAAGAAAAAAAATCAATAGGCACCTCCCTTCTTCCTAACTTGAAAAATCTCTTTCCTTCTTATCTCCTTATCTCTAATTCAGATCGTATTCAAATTAGGCAGGAGATAAGATCATGACCCATCATGCTATGCCACCCACCCTTACTGGGCCCACATTCTTCATGCCAAAACTATTTTGGTGTTGAGAATAAAAGGCATGGGTCCAGGGTGTCGCAAGAGATAAGGATAGAGTCCCTGCCGACTGGGACTCTTCATTTCTAAATTAATTCTAAACCAAGTAAAATTTAGTTTGAATCCAATGTTAGAAATAAACCTAATTAAATTAGGAGCCTAATTATCTCAATAAATTTTTAACCCAATTAGAAATTAGTTGAGTCCATATCCTGATCGAATCAGGATCAAATTTTTTTTATAATCAGGCTTGATCATATCAAACCTAGTCTAAGTCAAACTGAATCCAATTCAATTAGATTTGATCCAAAGATATTTACTCAATCAAATTGACTCAATTAATAATCTAATTACTAATTAATTCTCTATTAATAGTAGAGTTCCAGTCCAGTGGAACTGTCCTCCAGAATCTTAGTCCTAGTGGGACTCCTTATCAGATTCACAATCCAATTGGACTCTTCAGTAATCAGATCTGATCGAATCTTCTAATGTGTATGACCCCATAGATCGAATCTAAACCGGTAGCATAGAAATAATTTTTTATATTAATCGATGTAACCATCTAGCAATGAGACTCGACTTCTGGATAGGTCAAAAGATTGCAAAGCAATATTTTAGAACCTACTGGTGTATGGTTATCGTATAATTCATCTCTTTAACTCTAATGCTCGAGGTAACCTAGAGTTTGATTGTCAACCCTAATATGATCGATCATATTATATTTCAACCTTTTAAATCTATCATGTGGATTATCCTGATCAAGATTTTACTAAATTAAAATATATTGATGCATATCTCCTACTAATTCAGAGGGATAAATTTTATTTTGACTCATATACTGACTTGATAAGTACTTGACTGTATTCAGTAACCTTTTATCACTGAATTAGAAACTCAGATGGTCCAATACTAAAGTACAGTGAGTTGCTTACAAGTCACCATGATGATTTCAGATCGGAGGGACACTTATACCCATATCCGTCATGAGCTACTCTTGATAGCAGAGTGCTTGGCAAATAGTTACGTTCGATGTGAATGTACTCCTACATTTCATCTGCATGCTATAACAGCATCTCTACACTCCTTAATTAAGAGGACAACCAACTTATATGGCATACAATGACCTATACTTGATATTGCTATCATCCTATTAACAGCATATCATTCTGTCGTGAATATTTATAAGGACTAAATGATAAATCCTTCTTTGTCGATTAATTATAGTCCTAAGGACTTCATCACAATATAGGAGTTCAATAAAGATAGACAAATTGTAATGAAAAAATCAAATACTTTTATTAATAAAAATTCATATATATTTACAAGTATGAGCACAATCGTCAACAGGCTGATGATTGACTTTGGGATATATTTTTCAATATTTAGGTCATCACGGGTGTGGCGCCAATCTCTTTCAGCCTTGGATCTTTGCTTCTCGGAGTCCTCAATCTTCCTTTCAGGCCTTCTCAACTCATCATTCTGATGGTTGATCATCTCCTAGGCTTCTTGAAGGACCTCTCAGAAGAACTAAGCTCTTTTATCAACTTGCCATTATTTTTCTCTATCTGCTCCAACTGATATCTCAGCAAGTCTATTTCCCCTCTTGCCGCTATAGGCTCCAATGCTGAAGCTTCAGGATGGAACCATCGAAACTGGCTAGGTAATGCCCCACCCGTGCAAAATTTTATAAAGAAGCATTAAAATATTGTAGGTCGTAAGGGGTTAAAAGAAGATGCCCGAGGACCCCCCACCTAGGCAAGAGATCTGAGAGCACCCAATATTTGCTGTTGGGCTCCTTGTCTATCCAAAAGTTGCCTCTCAGATGGAGAAAGAAAGTCTTTTAGAAGTCCAGTCACAGCTTGGAAGTCCTCTACTGTGGAAGGAGTAGAAGGCACCAGTTGTGAAGGATCCGCTTGAGTGACGGCAAGGGGAAAGCATACAGGAGGAAGCATTGGCTCCAGAGACTCCTCGATTTCCACCACTGCTGTCGGAGCCCCCTCAAGATGATCGGCCGCATCCTCCACCCGTGTTGCCACAGTCAGAACTTCCCTAGGGCAACTAGTTGCACTTGCCGTTAGAGTCCCCTCCATTGGTATCTCTTCTGCTGGAATTCCTTCCGACGGGACTCTTACCATGCCTTCCGATGGGCCAACCACTGGCCTAGAAATTGGATGGGGATTTCCATCTCCCATGGCTGTAAGAGTTGATTCGATGATCGGAGCTTGGGCATAGTCATCCACTGGAGCTGAAGGACCGTCGGATGGAGCCTTGGCTGTCTCTTTCGGGCCAATGCCGGTTCAAGCTTCTTCACGAGTTTTGAACTCATCTTATCTCTAGAGGTCACGACGAAAATCTAGAGTTGGGAGACCTTGCCATTATTTTTCTCTGACTAAGTGCTCAGGAGCTTGATTTTAAAGGAGATCAAAAGTGAAGACAAAAAGCCACCACCTAAGAAATTAAATTTTTTAGAAAACTGTCGTTGTGGGGTCCCATCAATCATAGTCATTCACAATGATTGTGCCAAGGTGACATTAGCAATCTTAAATGCCAGACATACGCAAAGGCATGAGAGTGTACATCCTCAGATCCGAGATACGATTTCCGAAATACTCCTTTCGTCTGATTCTTAGATAAGGAGTAGGGGGATAGTATTATGGTTGTTACCGTGAGCACCTCGGATTAACGTGCCAACCATGAGATATCTCAGATCTTCCAGTTATCACCAAGACCCCTGACTTAAGAGCTGAGCTGAGGCATGTAGAATCATATGCAGAGCAGAACTAGTTGCGTTTGATCTGCCATGCAGTCTGTCTGACGCATAGATTACCCTTGTTGCCTCGGCAGGTCAATATTTTAATGCGTAGGCTATCTCTGTTATCACAACCGACTCCTCTCCTAACATACACGACATCTGTTCGCTCTAAGTGGATAGACTTAGATATAATCAACTCTCCTAATCTCACAGAAGCGATTGAGGGCTGAAATATCTCATCCGTTATAGCATATCCTGTAATCTCAGGATCGCATAATCTCACAACTATGTGACCAGCTGTTCGGTAGCATTCTATATAAATAACCAAAGCCTCGAGAACTAAGGTAAGCAAAATAATCCCTCTTAGAGAATTCGTTGCTGTTTCTTTATTCTCTGAATCTGACTTGAGCATCGGAGGATCCTTATCAGAGCGGAAACCTCCGGTTTGGACTTGCTTTGTAGGTCGCTCCAACGTCAGTATTTTTGTGCAAGGCTCATTCGTCCTCTCTCCGACCTCGACCGAATCGAGCAGTAATACAATGCTATACCATTTAAAAGGACAGATCTTCCAAATGTTTGCATAGAAATTTCTCCATGGGTTCTTGATATGTTGATTAAATTTTAGTCAGAAAACTAGACCAATGTTATATTGGATGGGCAACCAGACCTAATTAAACCTGGTTCGAAAGTTTAAGCTGATTCAGATCAGATCCAAGATATATACGGTGGACCAAATCTACCCCACTTATTTTTCTCGCATTAAAGTTTTTAATTAGCGTAACTGGATAAGCGCCAGCCAGAATTGGATGAGTATGCTAACGGTCGGAGTCCTGGGACCAAATGTTTTTCCTATGTCACTCGAATGCCAGATTCTAGAAGCCTACATGGAGATTTGAGCATTTTAGAAGAAGCTGGTGGCATAGAGGATCAATCTCCTGGGACCATTGCTGTAGGAAAAAAAAAAATTGGTAGAGTGGTGATAGGGTTGGTTTGGGCCGAGCTTTTTTTCCCTTTTTTTTTTTAAAGTATAATGCCCTGAGAATGGAGTAGTAATGGATTAGATTCAAGGGAGAATTAAATTGGTTTACATGTGAAGAGGAGAATGTTGAGGATCACGCATGAGATTTGATCCTACATAGAATAATTAGTGGATGAATTGGCTTCTACATGCACACGAAATAGTCAGTGGGTGAATTGATTCCTGGTTAAATTGGTTTACATGCACACAGAGTAATTAGTGGGGGAATTGGGTTCAAGGCTTCTCATGGCCAGCAGCAACCTTCTAACAAAAGAAGTCTGTCCGCAATGACTAGGTATTTTATATGATGTGGCTTAAAATCGATCTGTCTATTTTAAGTTGACACATAGCATAGTTAGGGCCAATTTTAGCGGGACTCTTATTTCCAGTTGATCTACCAATCCAAATAAAGAAAGCAAGAGATAATCTTTTATTCAGACTTGGACTCCAATGCATCCAACCCTAATAGGAGAAGGGCTCTCTACCAATAACAGGAGGCTAGGATACTAGTTTATACATCAGATTGTTCTCTACTATTTTACTCCTTTTATTTGTTATTCTCCAAAGTTTTGTCCGACTTAAGCATTGGAGGCCTCGTGACTGGATCAATCCCAGCGATCTCCTTTGCTTCTCTCTTTATATGCAAATTCATATCTTTCGACGGTAGATCGTCACTCCATCTTTTATAGCAGGTTGTCTGGCATTCCTCAAGCCTCTATCATTATCAGCAGGATTTTGGCGGCAACAATTTCCATGGATGCTATCTATGTGCAGGCATAGTCCACGGCATCCAATGGTACTCATACTTTGATATGATAAAACAAGAATAAGTAGCTGTACAATAATTGCCTATAAGATGTTGAAATATGGATTAAGTAATTCTTGTAACAGATGATGTTGCATTATTGGTAGTAAAGTAATAATAATCTGAATATGATAACATAAATAATGATGAGGAGTCATGATGCAGTTAAAGATTATTCTTATTAGAATTCAATAATTGCTCGCATCATAATTATTGTGTGCACCATACTATAGTTTAAGACTACATCATAACCATATAAATATGAGAAATAAATACTATTGTTATATTTTGAAGTTATCTTGTCTGAGTGAACTGTGATTTAAAAATACTTTGCAGCCACTAAGGCACGCTGCGATTGGTTTACATTTTTTTTTCTTCCCATATTCAAGTCAAAGTTTTATTTTAGGAGTATTGTAACTCTGCTCATGATGTTGCTTTTCATTTCCATATCACCAGACATTTTTTTATCCAATAATATATTTCTTGCTGCCACAGCGCTTGGGTTTGTTTTGTGAGAGAGAGAGAGAGAGAGAGGATGTGAAGATTAAAAAAATCAAAATTCACTTAATTGATCAATCTAATTTGATCCAGGTGATATTGCTATTATGTCATGCTGCTGAGCCTACTTCCAATGTATAATGCATTATTTTTATAACAGCCTTCCTTTTCTGGGTTTTTGTCATTTATCCGAAAAAAGAATAGGATAAAAATCATTATAATTTTGAATAAACTTGTTTTCTTTCTTTCTTTCTTTTTTCTTTTTTTTAGGATGTAAAGGGAGGCTGTTTAGGCTACCCGAACTTTTATTAAGAAAAGGAGGCAAAGAGAATGTACATCAGCTGCACAGCCTTTGAATAGCTGACTCAAGCCACAGAGTTGCACGACTCCAAAAAACTAGTTTTTGCAAACTAAAATAATAGGCAACGTAATGGACAACAGGGGAACAGAATAGATACAGACATCACATAGACATGATTTCATAGTTTCTGAGGAGAAGATCCGGCTAAGTAGCAATACTTCTTCAACCATGGAGAGGGCAACAGGAGATCAAGAGACATGCATATAGCAAGAATCTGATGGCATGGTACGGTTGAAGAGAACCGCAATCCTTTGATTGATCTTGATTGCCAAAATTTCAATGACGGAGACCTTTAAGCATTCTTCGATAGCGAACGGATGTCTTTAACTTTAGCCCAAATCTTCCCAAATTCATATAGCAGCTGAGGGCAACGAAGGGAGGATCGATAATTAAACATAGTAAGTAAGCCCTATCAATGCAGTGAGACGATTGAAGCCTGCTTATCGAGGAAGACTCTTGCATGGCTCATGCCGTAGTCGCAAAGAGCATAAAAATGTTCGGTTGGGCTGATTTAGAGAATGATCCTCTCCTAAATGAACATCAATCTTCGAAAGTGCATTGAGGATGTAAAACTCCAAGAGTAGATGGCCTTCCAAATTGTGGAGAAAAAACTTGTTTCAGGCTTCTTAATCAATACATACATTTATATCCATGTATAAATGCCATCTAGATATATGTACATACATACATACATACATATGTACATACATATATGTGCACGAACGTGTATGCATATTTTGTGTACATATAAATGTGTGTACATACACCCATATATGCTGGTGTTATTGAATGAGTATACACATGTTGATTTTTCTTAAATTGCATGTACATAAGTATTACATAAACTATTAGGATTTCTGTTCCCAAATATGAAAACAAGGTCATCTCACTAAATAAGCTAACAATGACATTGACCATCACAATAGTTACATTGTAATGACATGGTCAGAACCTTTATGAGGTTAGCCCTAAAAAACAAACTGATCACTGGAGAGATACTGAATAAATAGGGTTGGAGCTAGGATTTCAATTGCCTTCACTGTCTTTGGAAACTGGAATCAATTGGCAACCTTCTTCTCGGTTGTTCTTCCGCCACTCAGATTTTGGAGGAACATATGGACAGCTATTAAGATTCGATGATTCTTCGGGACACTACTCCTTATGCACTTCTCCTTTATATGATATGATAAAAATATAATAAGAACTTCAGGATGTCAACATAATATACTGATTATATTAGAATTATATACCACCTATACATCCATTGTCACTTCTGTAGATGGCACATACCCGTTGGATGGTCAAAATAAAGGATCTATAAAATCTTCCAAAACTTGAAAAACGTTTTTTTAAAAAACAGACATTATCTCTTGCTGCAGTGCGAATCTAGTTCAAAGATTTCAGCTTAGATTTGGGACCATGCCAAGTCAATGATCCAAGGCCTTTATTACACTTTAGTTCGCCAGGTGACTGGCCAATTAAAGTTGTTACTCTGGTCCAATGCTATGGCTCCCACACTGGTTAATTCTGACATAGCTCTTGCATGGTCCCATAATTTTAGAAACCTTCTTTTTACCAAATAATCACCAACTAATAACTATGAAAGCTTGCTCCCTTCTTGATTAATACGGGGATGGGAGTGTGGGATGATAAGAATGGCGAGGAGAACCGCATGGCTGGTGGAGCAGTCGATTATTCGCAATCAGAGATCTTCCACTCCAAGCGTGCGAGCCCACCACTCTAGAATGGTGGACCCCGAATAGCTCCATTATTGTTGAGACGTGGGACCCATCCTCCACATTATAAAACATTTCTTGCACCGAATGATGGCAAGCGACGAGGCCAGGCAATGTACAAGTTAAAGGCTCACGTATGTCTGATATTGTCAACCTAAGGCAAAGCGCATCGGATATGTTCCATATTTTTAGAAACAAAAGGTCAAACACTTTAAATAAAAAATAAATGCTAGGATACAGGATCAAGGAGAGACAATAAATTTCCTGCAGCTTTAATGATTGGAGTAAAATATATATTTGCTTTAGCCAGCTACCACCATAAACATCATGTGTGACGCAACTTAATGCGAGACAAAAGCAAAGGGGTTACTCCCTAAAATAATTCTTTAGGCTGAAGAAAGGTTGCTAGATCCGGTAAAGCTCAGTTAAGGTTAATTAGTGACATGCATTTGTGTTAATTATTAAGGATTTTATGGGCTAGCAGTTTGGACTAACCAATAAGAACATTACGTGTATCAGCCTTGATTGGTCAACCCGAGCTCATCCCTCCAATTTGCAGTGTCAAAAGCTTGTCCAATGCATGGGAACCACATATTAGAAAGCTGATTTGGGCGTAGAAGAATTTAGTAAGTGGGAGGACCTTTTCTGAAAGAGCGAAGGACAACTACTCTAGGTCTCTAGCACGTGGTTATAGCAGAACAAGGGTTAGGTTTTCATTTGTAACCTCTTTATCCACGAAAGGAGAGAACAGCAGTGCTCACTTTAGTAGTTACATTATTGTCATGCTTTTTCACTTCAACCATGTCACTTTTAAGATTTTGTCAACATATCTATGATCTAGCTGCCACTTTCATGGTAAGAGAATGAAGATCATAAACATAACTTTCGTCAGGGAAAAAGAAAAAAACAATCTAATTAGTGGTTGAGATGCTAGTTACCAATAGATTCCTATTTAGGAAAGATTAGTGGTCAATCTATTATTAAAAAAAAAAATTCTTCTTTTTTCTGATACAAGGGGGTGGTGACACTACTCTAGCATGAGCATAGCCCATTAGGTTAGAATACAAAAAATTCTATAGGATCGACTGGCATGTCTCATCTGATCTTCAGATCCAATCTTCGGAGTGCTTCGTAACATAAAATACAATCCAATCTATCGCGTTGTTTGCCTTCTAAAAATATACCGGACATGCATAGCAACTGAAAGACGAAGAGTAATGTAGATATCATAGAGAAGCGGATGGGCCACTAGTTACTTCGTATTATCCAGATAACGGTCACAGAATCTTCCTTCATAAAAATTCTCTCCATCCACAGCTCCTATTTGGCAAAGATAATATCCGTTCAAGTGGTATGAAACTCTACTCCCAAGAAAAAAATCTCAAAAAGATAAGAGTTCTCTGCCGCTGCCAGCAATCTGGCATCCATGTCCCATGACAAAATCCGCATTGCCTCTATATCCCTAACACTATCATCAAAATTTATCTTGACAAATTCCGAGGGAGGAGGCTTACAGGATAAAAAAAATTCTTCTTCAAGAAAGATTTTAACTAAATATATCTTTTAATCAAAAATAAATAAAATAATTGACAAAGTCGATATAAAAATTAAGATTTATCTTTATAAAATTTTATTTTTTTCATGATTATTTGTACTAAACATGTCTATTTTGAAAAATGTGCATTCTTTTTTAACTACGAGGGGAATCTGATTTGAATTATGTGAAAAATAACTTCATTATTATAAATAAAGATGATATAATTAGATTCTATTATTCATTAATGAAAGAAAAAAAATCTAGAATCTATTTTTTTTTTAATTTTATTTTTTAAATTTAAAAAAAAAATTGAGTTGAATGGGTTGAGAAAATTATTTCTCCCTCTCTCTAATTTCATCGTTGAGATAGTTTGGGTACTTTATATGATTGGTTCTTGAGCACACTATTTTTTGAAAATAAGAGAGAGAGTGTGTGTGTGTTAAAACTAAAATATTTGGTAGCTAAATAGAGAGGTGTGACCATTGGGATAAATCCCAATTCATGTTCTAGATTGCACAAATACATCAACGAATTAATACTAGATTCTTGAACAGGTTAATCAAGTAAGAAAATGGTTCCCACTTCAAAGGAAAACATAAAAAATGAGATATGAATAATGCCCACCTGAACCACATGTACCATGTCAACTGTTCTAGATGTAGAGCGCGCATCTTTCAGTGGTTTCTCAAAATATTTTCTTTTGATAGATAATTCTTCAAAATGAAATAAAATATAAGTTTTCGTATGAAGGTTAAGCTTCGGCTAACGTTAAGCAAAACCTAAACACAATTTATCTATATTATTCAATTATCTAGCGTAAAAGACTACCCATACATCCAATCAGTCGCGGTCGATATCATTGTTACATTGTGTGGTTGGCGCATGCCTCAACACCATGCAGCAACGCCTACTGTACGGTCACCGTCTTTCTTAACGAGAAATACATCCATTTATTTGTGGATTGCACACATTCAAACCCGGTCCTTGGAGAAGCGGAAAGGAAAAGGAAAGACATACATGATACATGATACAGGTATTTAATTAATAAGTTAATCACTATAAAATAAATATATAATGAGATCATAATATATATATATATATATATATATATATATATATATATATATATATATATATATATATATATATATATTTTAATTTTTATATAAACAATGAACACGCTAATCGAATGCGAGAACAGTCGTAAAGATCAAAATACATAAAATCTCGCAGAGCCGACGGACAATCATCATCCTGTCTCGACAGTCAATCATCGGAGTATTCAGCAATAAAAGCCGCCACCCAATCTACTGTAGTATTCGCCTCCCGATAGACATGTCGGACTCACACTGCAGCAAATTGATGAAAAAAGTCCAGACATCCCGGATAAACGAATGACCCTTGAGCTGCCTGTTGTCTCCATGAATCCATGAAATAATGGTAGCGAAATCATCTTCCAGGAAAATCCTTGTTGGGTGGATGTCTGGCCAAGACACCACCTCCCAAGATCCTTTCAGTACCACGCGATGCAGCAGGAAGAAAGAAGAAACAAAACAAAAGAAAAACAATCAAAATACGTGGATCAGCCACAAAAGGACTCGCCTTTACGGGGCATGCAAACTTCACTATGAAAAGAAAATTTTACAAGAGGAGACCTCACCCTCAACCCTTGTACATCCAATTCTCTCTCATCTGAAGTTCCCCTCACAAAAACTCTCTCTCTCTTGGAGACCCCCTTGAACCCCTGAAGAGCCTGGCGACCGCTGTCCAGGAGCCTCCTGCTCCTCTCTCACAGCGCTCTCGCCCCTCTCTCTCTTCTCGGGTTCGTACGGCGGCGAGAAAACGAACCACCAACTCCTCTGTTTCGGCCCGTGCACGCGGGCCTGGGCCACGCGCCAGCCTGGGCCGCGCGCCCCTCTGGGCCACGCGCCAGCCTGGGTCGCGCGTCCCGCGCGCCGCCGCCTACGGCCGCGCCGCTGCCGCCCGCCGCCCACCGTCCGCCGCCGATCGCCGGCGGTCCTCCGTCGCCTCGATTCTCGTGCCGACTTCAAAAGCTCGTATCTCCTCCATCCGAGCTCCGATTCAGGTAATCTTGGTCTCGTTGGACTCCGTTTTTTACCGCGAACCTCGCTGTGGGCTCAATATGGGCTGAATCTCAAGGTATCAAATCCTAACAATCTCCACCTCGAGTCGATATTCGGCCTCCTCCAAACTTCGAGAGCTTCTGGATCTCCTCACCCCCATACCCTGGGGCAATCGCCTGCTGATCATGGATGGGCAAACATGGGAGTCGAGCCAGGCTGCTCGATCCCATCTCCATCGTATGCTGTGCTCCTCCTGACCTAAGACCTGCTCGGGGCATCATCCTGCGGCAATAGGAATCTTACCTTGCGACGTCACCTCTCGTCCTTCCGAGTCTCTTGTCTTGTGCCCGATCCGCCTCCTGGAGCTCCACCTCGCTCTGGACTCCACCTGGCTCCCGAAGCTCCACCTCGCACTGGGCTCCCTGCCAGGTAATAATGTCCTCTGCTCCCCTTCTTCCCCTCCAGCACAATCCTATCGCCGCGTAGCACCCTCAGGATTCCTCCACCAGCTACCATCCTGTAGCCTCTCGAATCCAGTCTGCTAAGTGAGATAAGATTCCGTCTGAAATCGGATATGTATCGGACCTCCCCCAATCTCCTCACTGCACCGTCATGTGTCCTCCAGCCGACCATCCCAATGCCTCTGATCGCACAGCTCGATCCATCCGGCAGATATACAGTGCCCTCACTATTCTCCAGGGAGTCAAACTGCTCCTCTCTGCAACACACATGATAGAGGCATGCAGAATCTAATATCTACTGCTGGGAAGAAGTAGATACCTCGTCAGATATCTCCAGGATATCTCCATCTGAATCGCTGCCGGCCGTCGCTACAGCAGCCACCGTTCGATTTTTCAATTGAGGGCAATCTCTGGCTAGATGCCCCAACTCCTCACACCGGTAACACCTGATTTTGCTCAAGTCCCTCCTGGACTTAGACCACCCTTGTTGCGATCTCCTGTCGCTCCGTCTACCACCTCCTGCACCTCCAGAAGCCACCAAAACTGAGCTATCGCTACCTGAGCTCGAAGCTGGGTTCTCCCTCTTGAGAACCTCGTTCTGGAGTATCGCCGTGGTGACTTCGTCTATCTTGATAGTGCTCTTTCCCACTAGAAGAGCAGTCACCAAGGACTCGTACGAAGGAGGAAGTGACGCCAGCAAAACCAGCGCCCTGGTCTTCTCCTCAACGTTCTCGCCAACGCAGCTGAGAAGGTCAGTGAGGATCTTCTGGAAGTGGCTCAGATGCTCCTGCACGCTCTGTCCCTCAGTCATCCGCAGTTGATAAAACTGCCTCCAGAGAAAAAGTGTGTTGGTGAGAGACTTCGCCATGTACAACTCTTCGAGCTTCGACCACAGCACCGTCGGGGAAGTCTCGCTCAGTACATGGATCACCACCTCATCCGTCAGGTACATGCGGATGGTACTCACCGCCTGCATCTGTAGCCGTTTTCAATCCCGCACCTCCATGGTGGTCGGCTTCTCATCGCACAAGAGAGCGATCAACCCCTGTTGGATGAGCACATCCTTCACCCTTGCCTGCCACAAGGAGAAATTGCTCTTACCATCGAATTTGTTGATCTCCATCTTGATTGTTCCTGTTTTCTCCATCTTCAGTCTTGCTCACCACCACTACAATCTGCGTCCTTGTACCGCCTTGCTCTGATACCACTTGTTGGGTGGATGTCTGGCCAGAACACCACATCCCAAGATCCTTTCAGTACCACGCGATGCAGCAGGAAGAAAGAAGAAACAAAATAAAAGAAAAACAATCAAAATACGTGGATCAACCACAAAAGGACTCGCCTCCACGGGGCATGCAAACTTCACTATGAAAAGAAAATTTTACAAGAGGAGACCTCACCCTCAACCCTTGTACACCCAATTATCTCTCATCTGAAGTTCCCCTCACAAAAGCTCTCTCTCTCTTGGAGACCCCCCTGAACCCCTACCCCTGAAGAGCCTGGCGACCGCTGTCCAGGAGCCTCCTGCTCCTCTCTCACAGCGCTCTCGCCCCTCTCTCTCTTCTCGGGTTCGTACGGCGGCGAGAAAACGAACCACCCACTCCTCTGTTTCTTCCCAGGCCTTTTTAAAGGCTTAAACAGAGTTTAAACCTAATCTAATTAGGTTTAAGAGTCCTAAACAAGCCAAATCAGCATCCGACCGTCGGATCAAGACCGGGAACCACTTGGACCGTTGGATCGCGCTTCGATCCACGAAATAGTGCCGTGGACCGCGAGAAACGCGTGGGAAACACCCACGCGGTCCACAGGCCGCGCCGTGGACCACCCGGTCCACGGTGGACCGGGGCAAGGGGGGCCAGCAGGCCGCTGGCCTAGGCCGGCCCGCGCGAGCGGGCCTAGGCCGCGCTTGCGCGCGGGCCTGCGCGCGACTGGGCCGCGCGCCCCGCTGGGCCGTGCGCCCGGCTGGGCCGCGCGCCCGCTTGGGCCGCGGCCTCGCTGGGCCACGCGCCCGCCTGGGCCGCGGGCCTGGGTCGCGCGTCCCGCGTGCCGCCGCCTGCGGCCGCGCCACTGCCGCCCGCCGCCGGTCGCCGGCGGTCCTCCACCGCCTCGATTCTCGTGCCAACTTCAAAAGCTCGTATCTCCTCCATCCGAGCTCCGATTCAGGTGATCTTGGTCTCGTTGGACTCCATTTTTCACCGCGAACCTCGCTGTGGGCTCAATATGGGCTGAATCTCGAGGCATCAAATCCTAACAATCCTCTCCATATGAAGCTGTTGCCTAATAAAGGTGACGCCAGTCCAAGTGGTGTGAAGCTCCACCATCAGAACCGAAGGCTCAAAAAGATGAGACCCACTAGCCACTAGAAGTCTCCTATCTAGGTTGCGAATGACAAAGCCCGCTCTGCCCTCCTGTCCCTGACATTGCCATCAAAGTTAATCTTGACAAACCTCGGAGAAGGAGACTTCCAAGAAATGGATAGAACCCTATGGGTCACTATCGAGGCAGTCGGAAGCTCTAGAGATCAGGGATGTCAAGGGACGGAATAACAGTATCAAACTGGTAATACTCCTGAGCCAAACAGATCGCTCTCTCTAGTACTCGACGAGTAGAAATGATCTCATCGTTAAAGACAAGGCTGTTTCTAGATAGCCAAATTTGATAAGCAATATAAACCATCCGTCGATTAACCATAGTGTTCTATCAGTCACACTCTGACAGATGAAGCCATGGAAGGATACTAACAATGGATCAGTTCTCGTCTCCTATGGATAGCCACCCGTCTGTCTCCAAATGATCCTCATCTTAGGATACCGCAGGATTGCATGATCCGCAGTCTCGTCCTCCATGCTACAAATCGGATACAAGGTTGAAACCTCCATATCCCTCTCCTTGAGAAGTGTCTGAGTAGGGAGGCGGTTCTAGGTAAGTTTCCAAAGAAAAATCCACACCCTAGGATGAGCGGCAACTCTTCAAATCCAAGCAGCTTCAATCCGTCTAGAAAGCATCGGTTTGTACAAAAGGGAGAGGTCCCTCAAGAATACCCTCAGACAGCAAGAACATCCCCAGACCCTCGTATCCTGAGTGAGGTGCATCGAAATCAGGATGGCAAGGATCCGCTCTACAAGTGGCTACCCAAAAAGCCAGATGATCTCCTGTGCTCGTGAGCCAGAGGTATTAACAGTCATGAGATCAGACACCCTTATATGATCTTCCACCTCGTTGTTGACAAGAGTCGGCCAATGAGATAAAGGAATGTTTGAAACCCAGACATCCTAGATCATCTCCATTGAACGACCATCACCGATCAAGCACCTGATCTGGTCCATCACATCAGGCCTTCGAGCACAAATCTCCTTCCATATGAAGAAGCAGCTCCGGACAGCCTGGATGGCAATCCCGTGGCTCCATCCACCATAGCGAGCCTACATCATTGTGCTCCACAAGCAGTCCGACTGGATAAAAAATTTGGCCACATGCCTGGCAAGTAAAACCTCCCTCCTCATCAATAAAGAGTAGATCCCCAGCCCCCGTCCCTCGTAGGCTAACACACTACTTTCCAGGAGAGCAGATGGACTCGATGATGATTGCAGCCAGATCTTCAAAAGAAGTTACGAAGCTGTTGCTCTGGCCATGCCTCTGATACAAGCAACGGGGATATCCGTATAGGACAGAAGGTAAATCGGAACAGAGCATAGAACTGATCTCACCATAATGGTCCTGTCCATGAAGACCTGCCATCCCTGAAGATACTCCTGAATCCGCTGCTCCAAGGATCTGCACTCAACCCATCATAAGCGACGGCCTGTGATTGGAACTCCAAGATAGGTCAGGATCTCTAATTGCTTCCGAATCTCCAAGATCTTTTTGATTGCCGATCTGATCTGGATCTTCATCTTCGGACTAAAGATGACAGCGGACTTCTGAATATTGATCAGCTGCATCAACGTTCGGTAAGAAATCCTAACAATAGAGGCAAAATGCTCTATTTTTTGGATGGAGACACGTTCGATGAGGAGATAGTCGTCTGTAAAAAAATAAATATAAATTTTTTATTCAAAATATTGAGAGCAACGATTCAGAGACAGACTCTAGAGCCATATTGATCTGCCTCTGGTGTCCAGCCAATTTACATCTCTGGCGTGCATTATTTGTGCCAAAATCTAATTCTCCTGGTGCGGTTGGTTCCAAAAGAGAAGACTCAAAGACATACAATAGGCGTAATATGAAATCAATGAAATGATGCACATAAAAACAAACCGAAGGGTTGTCAGAAAAAAAAAAAAAAGAAAAAGAAAAACCTCAAAAACGTTGCAAGAGTTCCAAAGGTCATTAATGCAAAAGATAAGTTAAATTAATATATAGGTAGCCAAACAAATAGCTGACGGAGCCACCAACGTACCCTTATCCTTGAGGAGCCGCACAGGCCAAGAGAATCTTCCGTCGGATGGGCAAATAACGCCGTCACAGCTCGATGTTACGTTTGACCTCCTCCACCCCCTTATAATGGCGACAAACCCGTAACGCGCGTGGGCCCGAGTGCCGTCTCCCACCCTCTTATCGACGCCACGTTGACATCGCCACCTCTTCTCTCCCCCGCCTCCCGAGTCCCACCTTTTCTCCTCTACCTCCGCTAGTTTTCTTCCCCACAAACTCTTCGTCACTACCTCCATCCCTTCACTTCTCTTCTCTTTGGCACATACCACAAATGGTGTTATCAAAGAGTGGCTACAGATTCTTCAAGTTCAAAGCCTCACACTCTCAAAACACCTTCATTCCTCACCCTCTCTAATCTTTGGATCTTCCCATAACCGGCCAAAAAGCCCCCACCTAGCTCGCCACCACAACCGCTAGCCCAAGTCCCCCCCCAGAAAATTCTCCTCCAAAGAGATATAAGAGGAGGAAAAGATCTCTGCATACCCTTGTCTATCAATTCTCTCCTACTCCAGTACCCTCTTGTGGTATACATCAATGATTGCAAGCGGCTTCGAGTTCTCACGTGCGGTGGTGGTGGAGATGGCTTGGATCATGCTAAGGATCGACTACTCGAGGCTCTTCTGGCTCCTCTTTGGCGTCTTCTCCTACGAGAACCATGAAGGGAAGCCTCGGATTTAGCAAAGCTTCTGCCACAGAACTCGACACACTTAACCCGTTACCCAGGCGATCCGATCGCTCGGGGAGCTGCTGCTTTTGGTTTTTGTTTCTTGGTTTCTTCTAAGCTGCAAGAGTTTTGATAGGCTTATAACATGTATGAGTCCCGGCGAGGGGAGTGGCACCAGAGGGCCGCCGAGTGGAGTGGGTACGTCGAGATCGACCCCGCCGGTCGGTATGGACGTGTGAGTTCTCCTGTTCTACTGCTTATCTTTGTTTTTAGTTGCTAACCATGGATGAGGAGGTATATGAGTTGATACTTTCAAATTATAAGATGTTATGCTTTGAAGTTATAAGATGTCTTATTACCTACAGTGGTTGGTGTTGTGTTTATCATTATTTTGTTGTCCCCTAGGTTCGAAAAAGCTACTTGTGATGTGCATGTTCTACCAAATACCAATACCAATTTGCTTGAAAACTGTCATATTGTCAAATATGGAGTTTGATGTTTATCAGTTTTTAGCATGCTTAGTATCTGTATGCATGCTTTAGATATTGCTTTCTCCATCTTTAATAGGATTTGAGGTTGTTGGCTTTTGGTTTATGCTTGTCTAGACCTTCTCTGTGGGAGAGTACATGACACCATCCATTGGATATGATAAACTAGGAACGACATGCCTTTTTTTCTTTTAATTGACTCCATCTTTTATGGTCTAAATATGATTTGGATGGTTCTGGTACCTTTTTTTTTTTTTAATGAAGTACTTTAGATCATTTTCATCGATGTTAATCCCTTTATATGATGGGACAAGGTTTCACGATTTTGTTATCGAACTAAACTTGTCTCTGCATCTGAATCCATGAGGCCATCCATAAGCTATAACTCAGCTTAAGGATTAGCCATGCTAGTGTATTTCCAGTACTGGAATTCTTTGGTCCTCTAGACTTCTGAATGCAAACTGCTTCAATAAAAAATAAGAGGTGGTTTAAGACAACAGATTTCTGACAGCAAAATCGGAGACCTCGATGTTAATTATCTTAAACATCACGATTTTTCAGTTCTTGTGTGGTTGGTAAGCGTTGAAGTTTTTTATTGTAACAGTAAATTATTGCAAGTGCTAAGATGGATTAAAATTTAACACCACAAGACCATGTAAACTTGAGGCATGCACTTGATGGTAATCCTTGTGAAGTATAAACTGCCAAGAAGGCATACACTATTAATTAGTTTATAGTGGACTCCACTCACGTCTTTTCTTCTTCTTAATTCTTTTCTATTTCTCTTAATTCTTTCGCATCAACCATTGGATTGCGCTTCACGGTTTCTAAAGTACGATGTCAGCTTCATGATTTATGCTGCGATGGAACAAAGAGGTCCATCGCTGGTTAAAAGCTGTGACAAGCACGATTCAATGAAAAAAGAGCAATCATTCTTTTGCACGAAAGATGCAACGCATACCCCAGTCCCATACCATTTACCAATAATTAAGATCCGTCTGATCTTTTAAAATTTAAACTCATTTTCAAATGACTGATGCTAAGTCCTCACTTTCTTCTGCTGTTACATGTACTGCAGTTTGATGAGGTACTTGGAAAAGGAGCCATGAAGACTGTGTATCCGTCTTTTAATGTAGCCCACTGGTTGCTAACTTTTATAGTGTACAGCTTTGTGAAGTAGAGATTTATAGGCATCAATTCTAGGTAAAAAAAATCTTGGGTTGTGTGACATGTCTTCCTTAATTGAGGACCTCAGCTACAGAGCATTTGATGAATTAAATGGGATTGAGGTGGCTTGGAACCAGGCGAAGCTCTGCGATATGCTGCGGTCACCGGACGCACTGCAACGCATGTACTCCGAGGTCCACCTACTCAGCACCCTCCATCATGAGTCCATCATCAGATACCATGCCTCCTGGATCGATCTCGGAAAGAGGACCTTCAACTTCATCACCGAGATGTTCACCTCCGGTACCCTCCGCGAGTAAGTTCTCTTAAACCTGTTCTGTTGGGATCAGGCCATGCAGCAGGAGTCGCAACTTTTTGGCCTTCATCCAGTGTTGAACTTTTGAGTGAGAATTTTAGCTAAGAAAAAGCCAATTTGGATCTGGTTGTTCTCTTGGTGCAGGTAGTGCATTAGATCCTACAGCTCCATTGGAATAGTAGATTAGCTTGAACTTAGTGTTTCTGTAGGTATGGCTTTTTCTCTTGGGTGCAAGAGTTGGGCCAACAGTGATAGGAGTCCAAGTTGGATGCAACCTACTTTCTGTAGCTCAAGCTATGCTTGCCTGTGCTTTTCTTGTTACCTTGGGCTTGGCTGGCCCAAGCTCATTAAAGCACATTTTGTTTTATGATAGAGCATCAAATTTATTAAGACTATAAATAGAAATTCTTTGTGCACCGCGGGCAGCGTAGAAAATCCGATGTGAAGTGTACCATGCATCTTGTCCGATTGATACATATAGTCATCACTTTCCAATGCATATTTAATGCCCGCAGATCGTCTTTTTCATTTAAAAATTTTGTATGACGAAAATACTCCTGTCCTTTAGTTATGATATCCCTTTACAAAACTTATGACATGCTTTCAAAAAAATTATGGCACCCTTGTCCTTTGAAAAAAATTATGATATCTTTTCTTAAAAATTATGATACCTGCCTTTGGAAGGGAAGGGGTGTTATAATTTTTGTGAACGGATGTCATAATTTTTATGAAGGAGTATCATAATTCTGTAAAGGAGGGGTGTCATAATTTTATGAAAGGATGTCATAATTCTATGAAGAGATGTCATAATTTTTAAGAAGGGATGTCATAATTTTTAAAAAAGATATTTTTGTCATTCAAACTTTAAAACTGCGGATATTAAATGTGCGTTGAAAAGCGATGGCTATGTGGTCTAATAGGATGAAGCGATGCGCTCCATATTGGATTTTCTGCATCACGTGTGGTGCAAAAAAAATTTCTCAGACTATAAAACCAGGTAAATACAGAGATCTAAAAATACTAAAAAAAAGATAAAAAAAAGATGAAAAAAAAATAGCAGAGCATAGAAGAAGTACAAAAATAGAAATACCATAGCTTAGGAAGTTAAAAAATCTAATAGCAGTTCCGGCATTTTCGAAACTACCACTACATGAGATTTATTGGGATGTTATAAACATACATCTCCCCTGTTTTGGCAGCTAAAGTTTGAAAATTGTCAAACAATACCCTATAGGTCTTCCTAAAAGTGTATTTGATACGTATCAGACTAATTAAAAAATTTATCTATGAGAAGAACCAAATAAATCTTTCTTATATGATAAGCAATAAATATTATTAAAAATTATAATTATAGTAGAATCTACATCCTTTTAACATTATAATGTTCTTTTGAAATTATAAATATATATAATCTTGGGAGCAACCATTAACATTTTCTCTCTTCATGTACATAACAATATTAGCTTCTAATTTAAGAATACCCATGTATCAAAACTCTAAAATATTTTTTGAGTTTTCATTATTATTATTATTATTTTGCTGATAAAAAGCTATGAGTGGTATTTCTTAAGAATCTCTAGGTTCCCAAAGCCCCTACTAGTTATAAGGTTTGTTTCTCTTGCGTGCTTGACGAGCATCCCCTGTATGGAATTCAAACCAATCAACTCCTTACTATTATGGCTTTTTCAACAGGAAAAAAAAAAAAAAAAGATAAAACAATAGAAGAAATAGCTAATTTGATGATGTGTTTAGCTCACAAAACATGGATTGATGAGTATTAGCAAGTGGGATCTAGGTACCGGCAGAGATATCGACGTGTTGACATTAGAGCCATCAAGAACTGGGCCTGCCAGATCCTGCATGGGCTTACATACTTGCATGGCCATGATCCTCCGGTGATACACAGAGACCTTAAGTGTGACAACATCTTTGTTAATGGCCATCTCGGGCAGGTCAAAATCGGTGATCTCGGGTTGGCGGCTGTGCTCCGAGGGTCCCAATCTGCACACAGTGTTATAGGTAAGCAATCCTTTCCTTGCTTTAAATTGTCTTCATGTATTTAGTTTCCTTTTATAGTTTCAATTTACTTTCCCAGCACTAGTCAGCATATCAAGCACCTTTATCAATAATTAATGGAAGTGGTTCCTTAATCTGTGAACCAGAGCTGACCAGTGAGCTACAGTCTAGTTGTTGCATCTATATTAACCTCTGCTGCTGCTCTTTCTTCCAGGGACGCCCGAGTTCATGGCACCGGAGCTCTACGAAGAGGATTACAACGAGCTCGTCGACGTATACTCCTTCGGCATGTGTGTGCTCGAAATGCTTAGCTCGGAGTACCCCTACAGCGAGTGCTCCAACCCTGCCCAAATCTATAAGAAAGTCACTTCGGTGAGCCATTTCTCCGGTCCCCAGTAACCTCACATCTTTTCTCCAAATAGCTTGTAACCAAACACCTGCATTGCTTCATTTTTCTACAGGGCAAGCTCCCTGATGCATTCTATAGAATCCAAGATCCTGAGGCCCAGCGTTTTGTTGGTAGGTGTCTAGAAACAGCATCAAGGCGGCCATCGGCCAAGGAGCTGCTTCTCGACCCCTTTCTCGCATCTGACAACCATCACAATCCTGTTCCACTTCCAAGAATTAAAATTATTAAGAACACTGGACTGGAAGCTCATGGTCACCATGCACCACAGATTTACAACCAGAAGCCCACGGAGAAGATGAACGACATGACAATTACCGGGAAGTTGAATCCAGAGAATGATACCATCTTCCTCAAAGTTCAAATAGCTGATAAAGAAGGTAACGATTTTTATTTTTTATTGATCATATCAGCAGTTTAGTGCCACTAGGTTGTAGAATAATGAATGGGAATTGAACTTGTCAGGTCACGTAAGGAACGTATATTTTCCTTTTGATATCGTCATCGACACACCAATGGATGTGGCTAACGAGATGGTAAAGGAGTTGGAGATAACCGATAGAGAGCCGTCGGAGATAGCAGAGATGATAGCTCAAGAGATCTCGCTTCTAGTGCCGGGTTGGAAGGAAGGAGATGTGCCTGAGGACAGCCATCATGTGTACAACTATGGAGATGAGGAGGAGGATGGATGCAATCACCCTTTCTACTATCTATCCTCTCCTACTTCCTCCCAAGGTTCACTGTTTGGTATGGGGCCTTCTCAAGGCGTTTGGTCTCATCAACATTGCCAGTCTCACCAAGAAGACTGGTTTGGAGGTACGTAATTCTCTCATTTACTGCTAGTAATGTGACATGGGCTTTCATAACCTAGGAATTTAACGGTTGACTCTGGTATCTAGACTGGACTTCTGGTTGGTGTTGCTGCGAGTTCAACTAGGTCACCAATCTGTTCCTGAATTGGCTCCCATAAATATTCTGAAATTTAGGAAGACAGCTATTAATTTATTTGCAAAATTATTTGGCATACTAGTCATTGATAAGTGCTGACACAATTGGCATTACAACTAAATGATATTTATAGAGAAGTTAGAACAAAAAAATTAGTGCCAGTATGGTTTATGAAACCTTCCCCTAATTAGAAATTTTTTTGACTTTGGTCCAACCCAATACTATCAAGACATTTAAAGGACATGTTCTTAAGAAAATATTTTAGTGATGTCTACCTGTAATTATGCAGATGATCTATACTTTGACGATGACGACGAGAGCTCAATGCACTCAGATAACTATTCTGCTGTGAACTACACCATAGATAATGAACAAGAAGGCGAGGCAAGCTGTCAACAAAGAGAAACTCAGCCCATCCACCACAAGCAAACGAGGTGTTGTACCAGAGAAAGCCCCCCAGTGGATACCTCTGTAGCTAGCAAATTCCACAAGCAATGTAACATATTGTTGGAATCCTCAAGAGTTTCTAGCTCTCGTGCAGGCAAGAGGGCAGTCGATGGCTATCGTATGATGAGGAATCATTCAATGGTTGACATAAGGAGCCAACTGCTGCACCGAACCTTGTTGCAGGAGGTGAACAAAAGGCTATTTAAGACTGTCGGAGCATTTGAAAACATAGGCTTCAAGGATCCAACTGGAGGCTCCCACAATATTTCATCATCCTCAAAGAGAGATCATAGGAAGCAAAAGCTAGGCCATACATGGGTAAGGGGTTAGAAACTTTTTGTTGAGGATGGTCTGTCGGCTTGGTTGTGATGATATGGTGTCATGATATTTACGTACAGTTGACACCTGAGTTGGACCATGCTATGGACAATTGTGAATACTAATAAATCTCTGGTGTGCTACTGATGAAAAATCTAGAGAAAGTTTTACCATCTGAAGAAATAAATGTATTTGCTTGATATATTGCTTTCTAGCCAAGCAAAAGGTTTGCCACATGGATCACCCTGGAGTAAGAGAATGCATCTGTTCTAGCAATCTCAACAATAGAAGGGAACTGATGAGATCATGACCTTGATTCAGCCTCTTCCATTCGCCTCTCTGCTATCCAACTGATCTGCCAATGCATTCCCTTCCTATAGATCAAGATTTCAATAATGTCAGCTTTGCTTTCTCGGCTCCTATTGTAATTAACAGTCATTTTTCTCAACTTCATACAATATATATATATATATATATAGAGAGAGAGAGAGAGAGAGAGAGAGAGGTCGTTTGATTGACGAGTTCTACTGAAACAAGTTTGTAAAAAATTCAAAATGAATTGAGTTTTACAAATAGAGTTTCAAAAAAACGAATGAGTTTTACAAATACGATAGTTTGATTGTTTTCTATAAAATCTATTTTCCCAAAACTGGCCAGCCATAAAATCTGAAAATCGAGTTTTATTAAAAACCAATTCTTCCATAGTCTATTTTCCCAACATTGGCAAGTCATAAGCTCTTGAAACTGTTATGATGAAGCTCATGTGAGAAGTCCGACCCGGACCCAGCAGGCAGGCTAGGACCGGCCTAGATCCACGCACGAGCACGATCCAGTGCGAGCGCGACCCAGCGCACGGTATACGTGGTCTACTGCAGTCTCACGGTTCACGATGGGTGCGTGGACCGAGCGTCTGTTTCTAGGATATTTCTCGCGATCCATGATGGATCGGCGCTTGTTTTCCTGACGTTTCTCACGATCTACGCGAGTTTTGGTAGACTGAAGGCATGGTCGGATAGTCCTTATTCCTCCCAACTTTGATCGGATGGCTGATAGAATTTCCAAATTGATTTGGGCCTGATCCTGATCATTTTTTGGGTGGTTTTGGGCCGTGCGATGTAGATATGATGGTTGATCTTAGGAATCCATTTTTGACACGGTTTGGATCTGATTTCACCTGGTGACGAGCTCTATTTAAAGGGAGGACTTGGGAGAAGGTTCTGTAGCCCGAGAGCAGTGAAAACAGCAATCAAAAGAGAGGGTTCAAAAGAAGAAAAAGAAGTGACGTGAGATTCCTTTGAGAGAAAACTAATAGAGTATTTTTCTTTTGTAAAAAAGAGTCTGTGAGCTTTTTTTATCTTTCTTCTCTAATTTTGTACTTCATTGTGCCGTAGATTATTAATAGAAGAACGTTGAGGAGGTCTTGCCTGTGGACGGAGGCCAACAATCAGGTCGAACCACGTAAATCTGATGTACTTTCTTTTTTCTTATTTTTATTACTTGATTATCTCTCTTATTTTGTGTTCTACGTTTGTTCTAGTTATCTTTCTTCTATAAAACGATCTTATTTCCACTATACTTATGTGCTGTGTGGATCGAGGTATGCTCGATTATCCCACGATCTGTTCTTTCAGTTTGGTATCAGAGCATAGAAGATTCTTTTGTAGCTGGTTTGATTTGAAATAATGGCGAGCAAGGTGACAACAATAAAATATGAGATATCGAGGTTTGATGGATCAAACTTTGTACTTTGGAAGATGAATATGCTGGTGGTATTGATCAAAGATGGTTGTGAAATTGCTTTGCAAGGAAAAGAACGCAAACCTCAAAAGATGATGGATGGGCAATACGAAGAGAAAGACAAGCTGGCAATGGCGAACCTCTATTTGGCATTGGATGATTCAGTATTGTTCAATATCGAGACCGAGACAACTGCAAAAGGAGTTTGAAAAAAATTGAAGAATCTCTATGAAGGTAAGTCTTTGGTAAATAAAATCTATTTAAGACGGTAACTATACAATCTGAAGATGAAAGATGGGGCATCAATTCAAGAGCATTTAGATGTATTCATTCCATTGTGAGCAAGCTTGCAGCCCTAGATGACAGAATTGATAATGAAGAAAAGGCCAGCATTCTACTTTGTTCTATGCCGGAGTCTTGGGATAACCTTATCATGAACTTGAATCACGTTAAAATCCTCAAGATGAAGTCAGTTGTTGCATCATTGCTTATAGAAGAGATGAGGTGAAAATCTAGCCAACGAAGATCTTCAGAAGAGGCCATGATAGCATGGGGCAGACCCTTCGAAAGGGAATATGGTGATTGAAGGAAGACAAGTTCTAAATCCAAGGGCAAGAAAAAGGTGAAATACTGGAATTGTGGAAAAATAGGGCATGTAAAGAAAGATTGCTGGGCCAAAGGAGTTGATACAAAATTTGAATCGAAAAACTTCCAAGGCAATGTAGCAGAAAGTGAAACTAGTTTGGCTACTTTAGATGATGGGGATGCATTGGATAGATCCGAGCACGCACATTATTGGATTTTAGATTCGGGGGCAATTTTTCACATGACTTCTTTTAGAGAGTGATTTCATACATACAAATCATTGGACGGAGGAGTTATTTATTTGGGTAACAATACAACTTGTCCTGTGATTGGAGTGGGAGATGTTCGAATCAAAATATTTGATGGTATAGTTCGGATGGTTTATAATGTATGGCATGTTCCTGCACTACGCAACAGTCTATTATCACTTAAAAAGTTTTGTAAACAAGGCTTAAAGTTTATCGGAGAGAAAGATCAGTTGAAGGTGTCCAAAGGGTGTTTGGTGGTAATAAAGGAGTACAAATAGATGATCTTTATAAATTGATAGGCAAGACTTAAGTGGGAGAGGCGGCAGTAGCAAGTTCAAAGATGGTGTCTCTGACGATTTGACATCGACGTTTAGGATATATGAGCGAGCGTGGACTACAATTATTATCAAACAAGGAGCTTCTTTCGAGGTTCAGGTCAGCACCACTGAAATTTTGTGAAGATTGCATCTATGGTAAATAAAGAAGGATCTCTTTCTCTTTATCACAGCAGTGAAATAAGAAATTTTTTGAGCTCATCCACTCAGATACTTGAGAGTCATCTGATAGATCATTAGGTGGATGTTCCTACTTCATCTTCTTCATGAATGACTATTCTCGAAAGACTTGGATATATATTCTGAAGTGAAAATTCGATGTTTTTGAAACCTTCAAGAAATTCAAGGCTTTGGTAGAAAATAAAAAGGGTTTGAAAATTAAATGCCTACATTCTGATAATGGAGGAGAATATTGCTCTAAGGAGTTTGATGAGTTTTTTGGTGAGTATGAAATTCGATGACAGCTTACGGTTCTCGAGACACCAAAGCAAAATGGTGTGGCAGAGAGATTTAATAGAACACTTATAGACAGGATCTGTAGTATGATGAGCATTGCAAAACTTGACAAGAGATTTTAGGCAGAGGTTGCGTGCATGGCTTGTTACTTAATCAATCAAGCCCTGATAAAATCCCTTGGGTTGGAAATTCCAGAAGAACTTTGGAGTGGCAAGCTAGTAAATTATTCTTATCTCCGTGTCTTTGGTTGTGATACATATATGTGGATTCCCAAAGAGAAAAGGATAAAATTCGATAGGAACTCTCGGAGGTATATCTTTCTTGGCTATGCTAAAGGAGTAAAGGGGTATCAGTTGTGGGACCCTACTATCTATAAGATCGTTGTTAGCCGAGATGTTGTTTTTAATGAAGAATCTTTTCAAGACATCGAGGAAAAGCAAGATGATGAAGCCATTACTTCTGTTGAGTTCTTTGATGCAGGTGACGAGGTGCAAGTAGAGCAAGCACAGGTGAACGATGAGGTAGTTGATTATGAACCAAGTGCAGAGTCTCCACAATCTCATGAGGATGCTATCTCATTGGAAGAGCCACCAACAGAGTCTGAGCAGCCTAGGAGGGTCATTAGAACTCCTCCCAAGTATGATGACTATGTCACTTCTTTTATTTTTTTTGCTAACCATGTTTGCGCTTGTGTTGCTTTGGCAAAGGAGGACGAGCCAACTTCATACAAGGAGGCATGTGAGTTCATCAATGCCGAAAAGTGGCATTATGCTATAGAGGAGGAGATGGAGTCATTTCAGAAGAACAAGACATGCGAGCTTGTAGTTCTACCGGAGGAGAGGAGTCCGATCGGATGTCGGTGGGTCTATAAAGTGAGGAACGATATAAATAAAAATGTGGAGAGGTTCAAAGCACATTTGGTGGTGAAGGGTTATGCTCAGAAGTCAGGAATTAATTTTGATAAGATCTTCTCACCAGTGGTTCATCTTACTACTATTCGGATTATTTTGGCGATCGCGGTAGTCATGGATTTGGAGCTTGAGCAGATGGATGTAAAGATGATTTTTTTTTTATGGTGACTTGGAGAAGGAGATTTACATGATGCAACTTAAAGGTTTTATTGAAAAAGACAAAGAGGAGTTGGTTTGTCGGCTGAACAAATCATTGTACGGTCTCAAACAGGTGCCGAGGTGTTGGTACAAGCGATTTGATTCCTTTATTGTGAGTTTGAGATTTGATCGACTGGAGGTAAATCATTATGCATATTTCTGTGGTTATGATGATGGGAGCTTCTGTATCTTGCTATTATATATCGACGATATGGTGGTCGCAAAAAATAGCAAGAGTCAGATATCAAATCTGAAAGCTCAGTTGGCTGGGGAGATCGAGATGAAAGACTTAGGAGCCGTAAACCAAATACTCAGGATGAAGGTTCTACAGGAGAGGAAGGTCTGACTTTCACAAAAGTGATATGTGGAGAAAGTTCTATGGTGCTTTAATATACAGAATGCAAAACCGGTGTCTACCTTATTTTCTATTCAGTTGAAACTGTCAGCAGAGCAATCACTCAGTATAGAAGTAGAAAAGGCTGACATGGCTCGGGTACCATATTCATCAGCAGTAGGAAGCTTTATGTTTTTCATGGTATGTACAAGATCAGACATTGCACATGCAGTGGGAGTTGTGAGCCGGTATATGACAAATCCAGGTAGCGACCATTGGACAGCAGTAAAGTAGATCCTTCGATTTTTGAGGGAGATGATTGATCATTCGCTCTGTTATGGTTCAGCAGATTTGGAGTGCATTGGGTACGTTGATTCTGATTTTGTAGGTGATTGAGACAAGAGGAGATCTACCACAGGCTATATATTCTCCATGGACGGTGGTGCTATTAGTTGAGAGTATAAGCTTCAGTCAGTGATAGCATTATCAATGACAGAGGCAGAGTATATTGCAGTGGTACATGCATGCAAAGAAACTATCTAGCTCAAGAGGCTTCTTGGAGACTTCAAGGTGAAGCAAGATATGATGACGGTAAATTATGATAGTCAAAGCACGTTGCACTTGATGAAAAATTCGGTGTTTCACTCTCGGATGAAGCATATTGATATTCGTTATCACTTTGTGAGAGATGTGGTTGATGATGGTCTAGTTTTATTGCTGAAAATTCATACAGATGCAAATCCAGCAGATGTGTTGACAAAACTAATGGCTCGAAAGAAGTTCAATTGGAGCAAAGCTTCTCTTGGTCTTGGAGCTACATGAAGAGTGGGAGGTTGGCAAGGCCTCCAGGGACGATGTTCTCGTGAGTTTGGCATATGTCATCAAGTGGGAGAATTGTTAGGATGAAGCTCATACGAGAAGCTCAACGCAGACCCAGTAGGCAGGCCAGGCCCGGCCTAGATCCATGTGCGAGTGTGACCTAGCATGTGGTGTACGCGATCTACCGCAGTCTCGCGATCCATGGCAGGTGCATGGACCAAGCACCCATTTTCAGGGCATTTCTCGCGGTCCATGGTGGACCGATGCTCGTTTTCCTGACGTTTTTAGGGGTTTATACGAGTTTTGATGGACCAAAACCATGATCGAATGGTCCTTATTCCTTTTGACTTTGATCGGATGGCTGATAGCATTTTCGGATTGATTTGGGCTTGATCCTGATCATTTTTTGGATAGTTTTGGGCCATGCGATGCAGATCTGACAGTTGATCTTATTTCTTTGATTCTACAGCGAATAGGAGTCCGTTTTTTGACATGGTTTGGACATGGTTTCACCTGGTGACGAGCTCTATTTAAAGGGAGGACTTGGGAGAAGGTTCTATAGCCTGAGAGCAGTGAAAATAGCAACCAAAAGAGAGGGTTCAAGAGAAGAAAAAGAAGTGACATGAGATTCTTTTGAGAGAAAAATAATAGAGTATCTTTCTTTTGTAAAAGAGAATCTGTGTAAGCTTTTTTTATTTTTTTCTTCTTCTTCTCCAATTTTGTACTTCGCTGTGCCATGGATTATTAATAGAAGAACGTTGAGGAGGTCTTACTCGCAGACGTAGGCCAACAATCAATCTGAACCACATAAATCTAGTATGCTTTTTTTTCTCTTATTTTTATTGCTTGATTATCTCTCCTATTTTGCGTTCTACGTTTGTTCTAGTTATCTTTCTTTTACAAAATGATCTTGTTTCTGCTATACTTGTGTGCTGTGTGGATCGAAGTATGCTCGATTATCCCACAATTTATTCTTTCAGAAACGATCATTGATCGATCCGACAATGATTCATGCGAAGAAAGGTGGATCCTTCTTTCACGCGAAAGATGTAGCCCTTTCCCATTCAGCCGGGAAGCCGGTCGGGCCTCATTAGACCTGACAACAGATAGTTGTCAAACTTCTTCTTGTTTTCTAATTTTTTAAGACAATGCATTTTATAAATGAAAAAAAAAAAAAAAAGAGAGAATGCTACAAGCATGGCAAGGTTGGTACTTTATAGCTTGAGCAACACTGGTGAAACCCATAATAAATAGGACAAAGTAGGAGATAGATACTCACTATCGTACCAAAAATCGAAGGTGCCACCCTCACCATAGATTATAGGCCAATCAGTTCAATCCATAGCTGCTTGAAAATCTTTTCCAAGATCCTTACTGATAGATTGCAACTTTCTCTTGACTCTCTTATCAATCTTGCTCAGACAACATATATCAAGGGCAGGTCAATTTTAGATCACTTCCTTTGTGCTTCTGAGATTATTCACTTCTCCAGAAGAGCTTTGGTAGAAGGTGTGGTTTGCAAACTTGACTTCTCTAAAGCTTTTAATCGCATTTCTTAATACACTTTTTTATAAGAGGCATTGCGTCATCGCAACTTTCCTTCAATGTGGATTGGGTGGATTCAAAATCTTTTGTCCTCTTCAAAGGTGGCAATGAATGTTAATGGAGAGATTGGAGATTGGATTCACTGTAAATGCGGGCTCAAGAAAGGTGACCCCCTTTCTCCATTCCTCTTCATCCTTGGTGTTGACCCCCTTTGTAAGATGTTTGAAAAGGCTGCCTCTGCAGGTGTTTTTGAAGGTCTTGGGGTCCCTTGGGTAAGAGGGGTAACAAAAATATTTCAGTGTGCCGACGATACTCTTATATTCACCAGAGCTAAGAAAGAACACATTGCCGTTCTTAAGATCATCCTCGTTAGCTTTGAACATGCAAGCTTCAGACTTGCAATTAACTTCGACAAGAGCTCGGTGTCATTTGTTGTCTCCTCCTCCCTCTTGATTGAAGAGTACGTAGCTTGGCTTAATTATAAAATCTCTTCTTTTCCCCATCAAGTATCTTGGTTTTTCTTTAGGCAATCGAAGACTATCCAAAATTGACTGGACTATTTTGAAACAGCAGATTGAATCCAAATTGGTCTCCTGGAAATCAAAATTTCTTTCCTTTGGTGGGCTACTAACTTTGGTAAACTTTGTTCTTATCTCTCTCCCACTATATTATTTGTCTTTGTGACTCCCTTTGCCGATCTTTTCTTTGGAGTGGTACTCTCTCTGCTAATGGTCTCAATTGTAAAGTGAATTGGAAAACCATGTACATACAAAAGGATGAAGGAGGTTTATGTGTGAAGGATTTAACATAGCTCAACACCTCCCTCCTAGCTAAGTGGGGCTGGAGGATGCTATCAAATGGGTCTGGCCTTTGGGAAAGGCAGGTTCAGCTTTCCTACCATCGGAAGGTAAGACTTGCTTGTAATTGGCAGCAGATTCGCCGATGCTCGAGCTTATGGCACGACGTAGTCCATGCATTACTGGCTTTCTAGAATAGAATTCAGCATATGGCTGGTTGTGGCAAAGATGCACTCTTTTGGAAAGAAAATTGGTTGTGTGAAGCACCTCTTTATGTGCTATTTTCCTCACTCTATTCCTTCAGTAGATTCAAAAATAGCTCGATAGCATAGCTTTTCAATCGAAGAACTGAAAAATGGAAAATTACTGCCTCCTCAAACCTAAACTCTCACACTCGAGAGGAATTAAACCAGCTGACCCAACTACTAAATTCGGTCACCATCAACTCTGAAGATGACAAGATTTGCTGGAACGCTGAGAACTCAGGTTCCTTCACCACTTTCGTTATGTATCTCTTCCTCAACTCCACTGTGATAGGATGAAGCGCATGTTTAGCCGGCCCAGGCCCACATGCGCAGGCGCGCGCATGCGGAAGCACCAGCCCAAACCCATAACGGGGCAGATCGGTGCACGCATTTTTTTCGTGGACC
The DNA here is from genome assembly GCF_000442705.2 of Elaeis guineensis. NCBI lineage: Eukaryota > Viridiplantae > Streptophyta > Magnoliopsida > Arecales > Arecaceae > Elaeis > Elaeis guineensis. The sequence continues at coordinate 40,842,573 of NC_026002.2, forward strand.
AGTGGCCCACTTCATAGGCATGATCGGACGGCTTTCCTTCTTCTTGGTTTTGATCGAACAGCTGATGGCATTTTCCATTTGATTTTCGTCTGATTTCGGGACTGTTTTCGGGCATTTTTGGACCGTGCGATGCAGATCCGACGGCAGACTTCGGAGTTTCAATTCAACAATGAAACGGAGTCCTTTTTTGATATGGTTTGGACCAGATTTCTCCAGATTACGAGCTCTATTTAAAGGAGAGGCCTTGGCAGATATTTATAGAAAACTGAGAGTAGTGAGCATGAGAAAAAAAATCTGAGAGCAGTGGAAAATAGGAGAGTTTTTTCTAGAGAGGTGTGAGACTCCTTTGACAGAACAAATGGGTATTTTTCTTTTGTAAAAGAGAGTCTGTATGAGCTTCTTATTTTCTTCTCCAATTTTATACTTTTTTGTGCCATGGATTATTAATAGAAGAATATTGAGGAGGTCTTGTCCGTGGACGTAGGCCAACAATCAGACCGAACCACGTAAATCTGGTGTGCTTTTTTTTTTTAACTTTTTATTACTTGATTATCTCCTCTATTTTACATTCTACGTTTGTTGTAGTTATCTTTTCTCTACAAAATAATCTTATTTTTACTGTGCTTGTGTGCTGTGTGGATCGAGGTGTGCTTGATTACCCCACGGTCGGTTCTTTCAGTTTGGTATCAGAGCAGAGAGATTCTTTTGTAGCTCATTTGATTTAAAATAATGGCGGACAAGGTGACGATAGTAAAATATGAGATATCGAGATTTGATGGATCAAATTTTGTACTTTGAAAAATGAAGATGCAGGTGGTGTTGATCAAAGATGGTTATAAAATTACTTTGTAAGGAAAAGAACGCAAACCACAAGAGATGACGGATGGACAATATGAGAAAAAAGACAAGCTAGCAATGGCGAACCTCTATTTGGCATTGGATGATTCAATATTATTAAATATCGAGATCGAGACTACTGCAAAAGGAGTTTGGGAAAAATTGAAGAATCTCTATGAAGGAAAGTCTTTGGTAAATAAAATCTATTTAAAGACAGCAATTATACAATCTAAAGATGAAAGATGGGGCATCAGTTCAAGAGCCCTTGAGTGTATTCAATTTCATTGTGAGTAAGCTTGCGGCCCTAGATGTCAGAATTGATGATGAGGAAAAGGCTAGCATTCTACTTTATTCTATGCCAGAGTCTTGGGATAATTTTATTATGAACTTGAGTCACGTTGAAATCCTTAAAATAGAGTCAGTTGTTGCATCATTGCTTACAGAAGAGACGAGATAAAAATCCAGCCAAGGAAGCTCTTCAGGGGAGGCCATGGTAGCACGGGGCAGGCTTTTCGATAGGGAACGTGGTGACCGAGGAAATATAAGATCTAAATCCAAGGGTAAGAAGAAGGTAAAATGTTGGAATTATGGAAAAACATGGCATATAAAAAAAGATTGCTGGGCTAAAGAAGTTGATACAAAATCTGAATCGAAAAACTTTCAAGGCAATGTAGCAGAAAGTGAAACTGGTTTGGCTACTTCAGATGATGGGGATGCATTAACAGCATTAGAGATATCCGAGCTTGCATATCATTGGATTTTGGATTCGGGGGCATTTTTTCACGTGACTTTTTTTAGGGAGTGCTTTCATACATACAAATCATTGGATGGAAGAGCTATCTATTTGGATAACAATACAACTTATCCTGTGATTGGAGTGGGAGATATTCGGATCAAGATGTTTGATGGTATAGTTCGGACGGTTTCTAATATACGGTATGTTTCTGTACTTCACAAGAGTCTATCGTCACTTGAAAAATTTTGTAAGCAAGGCTTAAAGTTTATTGGAGAGAAAGATCAATTGAAGGTGTCCAAAGGCTGTTTGGTGGTGATAAAGGGAGTACAAATAGGTGGTCTTTATAAACTGATGGACGAGACTCAAGTGAGAGAGGTGGCAGTAACAAGTACAAAGATGGTGTCTCTGATGATTTGGCATCAATGTTTGGGACATATAAGCGAGCGTGGGCTACAGTTATTATCAAATAAGGAGCTCCTTTTGAGGTGCAAGTCAGCGCCATTAAAATTTTATGAAGATTGCATCTATGGTAAATAAAAAAGATCTCTTTCTCTTTATCACAGTAGTGGAGTAAGAAATTTTTAGAGCTAATCCACTCAGATACTTGGGAGTCGCTTGATAGATCATTGGGTGGGTATTTCTATTTCATCTCCTTTATTAATAACTATTGTCGAAAGGCTTGGATATATATTTTGAAGCGAAAATCCAATATTTTTAAAATTTTTAAGAAATTTAAGGCTCTAGTAAAAAATGAAAAAGATTTAAAAATTAAATACCTACGTTCTGATAATGGAGAGAAATATTGTTCTAAGAAGTTTAATGAGTTTTGTGGTGAGCATGGAATTCAGTGACAGCTTATGGTTCCCGGGACACCACAGTAAAATGATGTGATAGAGAGGTTTAATAGAACATTCATGGATAGGATCCGTAGTACGATGAGCACTGCAAAACTTGATAAGAGATTTTGGCCAGAGACTGTGAGCACGGCTTGTTACTTAATCAATCGAGCACTGACAAAATTTTTTGGGTTGGAAATTTCAGAAAAACTTTGGAGCGGCAAGCCAGTAAGTTATTCCCATCTCCGTATTTTTGGATGTGATGCATATATATAGATTCCAAAAGAGAAGAGGACGAAATTGGATAGAAACCCTCAGAGGTGCATCTTTCTTGGCTATGCTAAAGGAGTAAAGAGGTATCAGTTGTGGGACCCTACTATCCACAAGATCATTATTAGTCGAGATGTTGTTTTTAATGAAGAATTTTTCAAGGCACCAAGGAAAAGAAAGATGATGAAGCCATTACTTCTATTGAGTTCTTTGATGCAGATGATAAGGTACAAGCAAAGCAAGCATAGGTGAATGATGAGGTAGTTGGTGATGGACTATATGCGGAGTCTCCGCAATCCCTTGAGGATGCTATCTCACTAGAAGAGCCACCAACGAAGTCTGAGCGGCCTAGGAGGGTCATTAGACCTCCTGTCATGTATGATGACTATGTTACTTTTTTCATTCCTTCTGCTAACCATGTTTGTGCTTATGTTGCTTTGACGGAGGAGGATGAGCCAACTTCATACAGGGAGGTACGTGAGTCTACCAATGTCGGAAAGTAACATTGTGCTATGGAGGAGGAGATGGAGTCACTTCGAAAGAACAAGACATAGAAGCTTGTAGTTCTATCAGAGAAAAGAAGTCTGATCGGATGTCGGTGGGTCTATAAAGTAAAGAAGGATACAGATGGAAATATGGAGTGGTTCAAAGCATGTTCGGTGGTGAAGGGTTATGCTCAGAAGCCAGAAATTGATTTTGATGAGATCTTCTCACCGGTGGTTCGTCTTACTACTATTCAGATTGTTTTGGTGATCGCAGCAGTCATGATTTGGAACTCGAACAGATGAACGTAAAGACGGCTTTCTTGCATGGGGACTCGGAGGAGGAGATCTATATGGCGTAATCTGAAGGTTTTGTTGAAAAAGGCAAGGAGGAGTTAGTTTGTCGGCTGAACAAATCATTGTACGGTCTTAAACAAGCATCGAGGTGTTGGTACAAATGATTTGATTCCTTTATTGTGAGTTTGAAATTTGATCAACTGGAGACAGATCATTGTGTATATTTCTACGGTTATGATGACGGGAGCTTCTGTATCTTACTGTTATACGTCAACGATATAATGGTCACAGAGAATAGCAAGAGTTGGATATCAGATCTGAAAACTCAGTTGGCTGGAGAGTTAGAGATGAAGGACTTAGGAGCCATGAACCAAATACTCGGGATGAAAGTGCTATGGGAGAGGAAGGATAGGAAGATCTAACTTTCACAAAAAGGATATGTGAAGAAAATTTTGCGGTGCTTCAATATACAGAATGTAAAGCCGGTATCTACCCCATTTTCTATTCAGTTGAAATTGTCAGTAGAGCAATCACTCAGTACAGAAGCAAAAAAGGCTGATATGGCTTAGGTACCATATTCATCAGCAGTAGGGAGTCTTATGTTTGCCATGGTTTGCACAAGGCCAGACACTGTACAAGCAGTGGGAGTTGTGAGTCGGTATATGGCGAATCCAAGTAGCGATCATTGGACAGCAGTAAAGTAGATCCTTCGATATCTGAGAGGGATGACTGATCATTCACTCTGTTACGGTTCAGCGGGTTTGGAGTGTATTGGGTATGTTGATTCTGATTTTACAGGTGATCGAGACAAGAGGAGATCTACCACAGGCTATGTGTTCTTCATGGGCAGCGGTGCTATTAGCTGCAAGTCTAAGCTTTAGTCAGTGGTGGCATTATCAATGATAGAGGCAAAGTATATTGCAGTAGTATATGCATGCAAAGAAACTATCTGGCTCAAGAGGCTTCTTGGAGACTTCAAGGTGAAGCATGATTTGATGAGGGTGAATTGTGATAGTCAAAACGTGTTGCATTTGACGAAAAATCCGGCGTTTCACTCTCAGATGAAGCATATTGACATTCGCTATCACTTTGTAAGAGATGTAGTGAATGATGGTCTAGTCTCATTATTGAAAAATTCATACTGATGCAAATCCAGCAGCTATGTTGACAAAGCCGGTGACTTGGGGGAAGTTCAATTAGAGTAAAGCTTCTCTCGATCTTGGAGCTACGTGAGGAGTGGGAGGTTGGCAAGGCCTCTAGGGACGATATTCTTGTGAGTTTGGCACATGTCTTCAAGTGGGAGAATTGATAGGATGAAACCCATGTTCAGTCGGCCCAGACCCAGAAATGAGCAGCCTAGGCCCACGCACACGGGCGCGCGTGCACGAAAGCACCGGCCCAAGCCCATGCAGTGCGGGGCTGATCGGTGCACGTATTTTTTTCGTGGACTAAGTGTGGTCCACTAGCAGTTCACTAGATTTGAGCGCCATCCGACGGACAAGAGCATGCCATACACACGATCGGACGGCTGAAATTCCTCTTTACCATGTAAAGCGGTGGTGGCCTTCTTCATAGGCGTGATCGGACGGCTCTCCTTCTTCCCGATTTTGATCGAATGGCTGATGGAATTTTTCATTTGATTTTGGGCTGATTTCGGGATTGTTTTCGGTCATTTTTGGACTGTGCGATGCAGATTCGACAACAGACTTCGGAGTTTCAATTCAATAATGAAATGGAGTCCTTTTTTGACATGGTTTGGATCAGATTTCTCCAGGTTATGAGCTCTATTTAAAAGGGGGCCTTGACAGAGATTTATAGAAAACTGAGAGCTGTGAGCACGACAAAAAAAAAAATCGAGAGCAGTGGAAAATAGGAGAGTTTTTTCTAAAGAGGTGTGAGACTCCTTTGAGAGAAGAAAATAGTATTTTTCTTTTGTAAAAGAGAGTCTGGGTGAGCTTTTTATTTCTTTCTTCGAGGAGGTCTTATCCGTGGACGTAGGCCAACAATCAGGTCGAACCATGTAAATTTGATGTGCTTTCTTTTCTCTTATTTTTTATTACTTGATTATCTCTCCTATTTTACATTTTACGTTTGTTCTAGTTATCTTTTCTCTACAAAACGATCTTATTTCTGTTGTGCTTGTGTGCCGTGTGGATCGAGGTGTGCTCGATTACCTCACAGTCGGTCCTTTCACACTGGTGTGAAATATAAATTTGCCTCTACTCTTTGGGCTCTATTCACTCCCTTGAAGATTAAATATTTCATGTGGCTTTGCTGGAAAAATAAATTAAACACTTGAGACATGCTTGGTAAGAAGCTTGGAATGAATTTAGAAGGTTGTATAATCTACAATAGCACTCTGGAGTCCGTTGATCATCTCTTCTCAAACTGCAATCTCTTCTCGGAAATCTGAAAGGCTTTTTGCTTTAAACTTCGGGTCCTTCATCCTCAAGCATTATTCAGGTATCTTTGTTTGGATTGGACCTTAAGGAACTTCGGCAAAAAAGCCCAGCCTATAATTCTGATGCTCCTTGCTGCGGTGGCTTGGTCTTGCTGAAGGGAACATAACGACCATTTGTTTCGACACAAATGCTCATCGGTTTCTAAAATAGCCTCAAATTCCATGAATCTATTCAATGAATGGTCTGTTGTTCTACGTAAGCGGTCTGTATTGCTGGACTTCGAAAGAGTTTGGGAAGCTGTTAAAGGGCTTCAAATGGACCAGTAAATCCTCTCTTGGCTCTAGACTAGTATTTTTCAGCGGTACTCTGTTTTGGTTCCTCTTTGTCATCCTCTGTTTTCAGATCTATTCAGACCTATAATCTTCTTCACATCTGTAATTTTGTAATGCTTAAATAAATTTGGTGGTTTTTTCTGCCTCCATTACCATCAAAAAAAAAAAAAAAATTGTAGACATAATGAATGCGTTAAAATAAAAGTAAAAGGGTGGAACATCTATTTTAATGAATTTATTAAAATAAATCCATTACAAATAGCTCTAAATGGCAATATTTTCATGAATCGCAATAATTCCCTTGTTTCACATGGCAGGCCATTGGCGTACATGATGGTAATTGGATGGAACCTTGTGGCATCTACTTTTGTAGTTCTGGTTTGAAAATTAAACTGGGGCCTGGCTTTTATCAAAAAACTAAAAATAAAAATAAAGAATAAGGACCGGGCTCAGAATAAACTTTACACCTTGTGAATAACTTTGAAAAAATAACCCAGCATATTTATTCTTCAAAATCTGCCATGTACTAACCTCGACGTAGAAGCCCTCGTATCTCTTTAAAGACACCCTATAAAATAAAAATTATTGGACTATATTTCGTCTACTTAATGATGTGGCGATACCTTGTTGATGTGGCGGGCACATGGTGGCATGACTGGAGCATAGAGACCATGCAGCTCGACCAAAATCGTGCAGCCCTCCTTGGCAACCTCACAGGCTTCGGCTAAAAATCCGATCAGCTTGGTGATGCCTATATCATTGGACAACCGTCGATCTCATTCGACCTACGTCACAGTTCTCTACGAGATCCATCGAAACTCCGAAGGTCCTCTGGCGTGTGGAGCATCTCGACCTGACAGCCAATGGCGGTAGCAGCCCTTTCCCACTAGTGGAGGGCCAATTTCATCAGGATCGACTGACACCCACTATCTCTGGCCCTCTAATCCATTTCTCTGACGAGCGGTAACCTGCCATCTGACAAACCTCCCCTTATAAAAAGGAGAAAAAGCTAACATCACAGCGGATGCCTCTCTCTCTTCCTCAGACTCTCGCTATCTCCCTCTTTCTGTTCTTCCTCTCCAACTCCGATATCAATTTGACCGTCGTGGGATCCCTTGCTGGAGAACCCCCGACAAATTTCTCCGATGTACGGACTTTCCATGCAGGTTTCCGACGGTCACCTTCGGCGTCCTCCGCTCCAACCTGACAGCCGTCTTTTGTGCTACCCATGCCGCATCACCTCTCGTCAGAGAAGAGCAGTAACAGAAACGACACAGAGATGTCAAAATCCGCATTTATCTTTGTATTTTTTTTTATTATAAACAAAAACACCATTGCTTTGAAGTTATTACAAAAGATAAAAAAAAAAAAATACAACAACATAAGTATTTCTATTCCGACTTTTCATACACTCAGACCAAACAAAACATTTTATAAACCATGGTTAGCTTATGTTTGAAGATCTGTACATATCACAGCATCCATGGACCAAATCTTGGACTCATGCCTTTTATCGCTATACACATATTTTTCAAGAGGAATATGGCTATATGCATATTTGAAGTCATCTCCATCAAATAACTCTCGGACCCTTCAGTTGACAAAATTTCAAGTTGAATGTGAAATTTGACTAAATTCACCTCAAAACTTAATGAATGTTCCAACCCTCGCTATAAAAGAGGGAGGAGGGGGGGGTGGGGGAGAGAGATTTGACCATGACCGAACCTATTTATAGGTGATCATGAGAGCGGTGGAATGTCAACATTCAGAGGGCCACATGAGTTAAGACCGTTGCAATTATGTTTTCTTGCACAATTCCAAGCACATGGTATCTCTGCATAGGCACGGAGAGGGAGAGGGGCACAGGTACGGTAGGCCCTTTTCTGTTCCACATCAAGCATCGTGGGAATAGTGAGGAAATCTAAGGATTACCCCCCGAGCTCGCACAACAGTTGGACTGCTGTTTCTTGCAGCTACGTGACTTCCACAATGTCCCGCCAACTGTCGTAGGGTTTCAATCAGCCAATAATGTTACCCTAATGGAATCCTAAGCCACTTGATTTTTTTTTTTTTTTTTTTTTTTTTGTTATAGAAAGGTAAAGAAGTTCGTTAATTGTAAAATGCAATCAATACGCATATCCTCTTTCTCTTGTTTATTTATTCTTGATCTTACTGAATCTTTTCCTCCTTGATAAATTGGGTGGCATAAGCTCCCTTTCGGTGGTGTTGGGGGATACCCGCCGACCGACTACCGGAGGGCCCGATCGGAGGGCCCGACCGACTGCTGGAGGGCCCGACCGTCCGACCGGCTGACGGCCTGACCTTTTCCGTTGGACGACTCCGACTGGCCGACAGACCGACCGATCGTCGGTCGGGGCGACCGACTGACGGATGCCATCAGCGGCTAACCGCCGGCCGTCCAACGGCCCATCGCCGACTGGGGGTATGTCGGGCGTATCCATCCCGACCGACTGAACCCCGAGGTTATATGGCCGACTTACATGAAGCTCGCCGACCGATGGAGGGGCCCGACACCACTCGGCTGGCTACCGACCTTAGGTCGGTCGGCTCCTCCAACCACCGTACAGCCGCCAGACGTTGTCAGCTCTGACACGGACATGCGGCGTAGTTACCTAGGGGCATTGTCCCGCCGAGAGCCGGGTCAATCCTGGTGATTGGACGGCCGCACGGCGACACGACGTTTTCACGACGGCTCTGACAGCCCACAGTGAGTTGACAGTTCCTCACTTGTCCGCGCCATTAATGACGGCGCCATACCTAGCTCCACTATATATACCAAGGAAGGCAACAGTGCAAAGGATCGATCCGCCCGTCTCTCCCACATACGCAGGCTCGCTCCTCTCCCTCTCTCTTTCTCAGAGCTCTCCATCTGCATTTCACTGTTGCCCAGTCACCTCTCTGACTTGATCGTCGGAGGGTTCCCGCCGGAGCCGCCTCCGGTCAGTGCGGACTTCCTTTTGCAGGTGCACGCTTCTCGGCGATCGGGCGACGAGGCGATTGGCCGCAACAGGTGGGATAAAAACAAGGTTTACAGCTCTTGACTGCGTTTAGTTTAAGGCACATGAATAATCTCAATGTAGAGTTAACAAATGCGTTATCATGTTCTTTCCAAAAAAAACTTACTTAATATTTTTTATTAATTTTAAAAATGATATATAAATTGTCTAAGCCAAACACTTAGATTTCTCGTGATTTAAAATCTTCTGTAACTAAGGAATATAATTGTTCAAATATGGTTTACTTTGTTGTCTTACAATATTTTGTCACCAGGATTGCGAGCAGTCATACAATTCTTTGGCCACATTTAATTATTTTATTTATATTATTAGTCCTTGACTTGCAGATCTTTTGTCACACTGTTAGGTTTAGCATCAACCATGTGCAATGCATGTTTGAAAAAAATAATATTTTTTATAAAATATAATATTTAAAATAATTAGATTTTTGTTGTCTATTTATAGTTGTTTTAAGCTCTAATATTTATTGTTACTCATAAGTATCATAATTAAAATTTTAATCCACTTCTACATAGAATTTCTAATTTTTTAAATTTATTTAGTCTCATAAATTTTTAATTATGATATTTTACGCATGTATTTATTTGTAGCAAGGTGTCGGTGCTCTGGGATTTTGTTATTTTCTTCCTCAATTACTTTCAAACCCCCAAAATTATTAGTTTTGTACTGTTATATCAATGCGATGGGATTGAATTAATTAGGCCAGAAAACATCTTTGGTTGTCATTCCTCCTTTGAAAAAACTATAATAAAGCATTTGATTCGTAATTTAAATTTAAATTTAAATTTAAATTTAAATTTATAAAAAAAATAGAGATTAAATTTTATATAAATTAGATCATTTTTATTTTATTCTAAAATCAGAATCAGAATGGGACTCCTCCTAACCAAATGATTGAAATGGGAGTCATTCATTCTCATTTCGATTCTAAACTTCGATTCTAAACATCCACTTCTCCTAACCAAACACCCTCTAAGTGTAGTCTCTTGACATAGTTGTTATTATTCTACTTAGTTTTTTTTTTATTAAACTTGTTATTACTTTTTGCCTAAAAAAAATTATTTCCCTTTACAGTAGAGTAATGCCAAGCAAGCTCCAGCATATCTGTGATACTTTTATTATAGTTAGTGCTTGATTGAGCCCAAATGAACCAAATATGTCAAAATTCCAGAGAAAATGTGATAAAGGAGTCCAATAAAAATTGTATTTAAACAGGTCATTGTTGCAATGAATGTAATCATTGCTGTCATTTTTGAGTTATTTGGAAAGAAAGAAATCACAGTGATGCGGGCTCACTATGTTGGATAGAGCCACAGGACTCCCATTCAGGCTACTTGGGGCTGTTCTTTCATATAGAAGGAGATTTGTGTTTGAAGGCGTGATGTGATGGACTAGATTAGGTGATTGATCGGTGATGGTCATTCGGTGGAGGTGATTCAGGATGCCTGGATTTCGAGCATTCCTTTATCTTGTTGGCCGACCTTTGTCAGTAATGAGGTGAAGGATCATATGAGAGTGTCTGATCTCATAACTGTTGATGCCTCCAACTGGCGAGCACAGGAGCTCAACCGACTTTTTGGGCAGCTACTTGTAGAGTGGATCTTGCCATCCCGATTTCGATGTCTCCACTCAGGATACGAGGGTCTGGAGATGTTCTTGCTACTTGAGGGTTCTCTTGAGGGACTTCTCCCTTTTGTACAGTCCGATGCCTTCCAAATAGATTGAGGCTGTTTGGATTTGGAGAGTTGCCGCTCATCCTAGGGTGCGAATTTTTCTTTTTAAACTTGCCTGGAACCACCTCCCTAATCGGACACTTCTCAAGGAGAGGGGCATGAAGGTTCCAACCTTGTGTCTGGTTTGTGGCATGAAAGATGAGTTTGTGGAGCACGCAGTCCTACGGTGCCCTAGGGCGAGGATCATTTAGAGACAAGTGAGTGGCTACCCATGGGAGATGAGCACTGATCCATAGTTAGTATCCTTTTTTGGCTTCATCCGTCAAAGTGTGACTGGCAGGACACCTATGGTTGATAGGCGGATGGTTTATATTACTTACCAGATTTGGCTGTCTAGGCACAGCCTTGTCTTTGACGATGAGGTCATTCCTGCTCGTCGGGTGCTGGAGAGGACGGTTTGTTTTGCTCAGGAGTATTGCCAGTTTGACACTGCTACTCCATCCCTTGACATCCCCGATATCTGAAGCTCTTTGGCTGCCCCTGCAGCGACCCGTAGGGTCTTATCCATTTCCTAAGAGTCCCCTCCCCCGGAGTTTGTCAACATTAACTTTGATAGCAGTGTCAGGGATGGGAGGGGCAGAGCGGATTTTGTCATTCACGGCTTGAACGGGAGACTTTTGGTGGCTAGTGGGTCTCATCTTTTCGAGCCTTCAATTCCAACGTGGAGCTTTACGCCGCTTGGGTTGGCATCACTTTTGTTAGGCATCAGCTTCATGTGGAGAAAATTTTTTTGGAGGGTGATTCTACTATCATTATTTCATGGATTCAGGGAGACTCCAAACAGCTCAAGGGTTATCCGCTTATCCGAGATATTTGGACCTTTCTTTGCCAATCTGCTGCAGTGCGAGTCTGGTATGTCTACCGAGAGGCGAACATTGCAACAGATTGGATGGCGGCTTTTGTTGCTGAATACTCCGATGATTAGCTGTGGAGACAGGATGATGACTGGCCGTCGGATCTGTGAGATTTTGTGTATTTTGATCTTTGCGACAGTTCTCGCACCAAATTGGTGTGACTGCACGTTTATACCAAAAAAAAAAATCAAAGGATATTCCTCAACAAATTGGCATGCACTGTCACCACCACTCCTGTTGCTCTGAATTTTTTTAGTCATTGGTCAATTCTGGGCCACAACAAACAGCTCCCTGCTTTCTCCTCCATCTGGACAAAAATCAGAAGGCCTTGCATGCTCTTGGTTGATTCTAGAATTCAGAGTTGTTAGGATTTGATGTCTCGAGACTCAGCCCACATTGAGCCCACAGTGAGGTTCGTGATAAAAAATGGAGTCCAACGAGACCAAGATCACCCCAAACGGAGCTCGGATGGAGGAGTGATTTATGTCACAAATTGACATAAAAAGTATCAATTAATATCTAAATTATCTAACTTTATTAGGAAATTGATACTTGTTATTATATTTTGCAGAAGAAGAGGTCATCAATAGAAAGAATAAGGAAAGAGAATTCCAACGGCGTAAATTTTACGCAAAACGGAGTTAAATTGACCCAGGAATTGAAGAATGAAGAAAGAAGACTCAATTGGATCAAACTCGAGTCAAATCAGGTCAAAATTGGTCAAAAATCAACTGATTTGGTGATCTGGTTAGCCGCCTGGTCCACAGCAACAGGCGCCTGGACCATGATCCATCGGCGCACCATAAACCAGCCAATCAACGAGTCTTGGCTCACCGCAACGCATCGCGAGCCCGATCCACGCACGCGGTCCAGGGCTCATGAGGAGAGAGAAGAAGGTCCGAAGGGCAACCTGGTAACTTCACATCACTCGATGGTCTGATCTTCTTTGATCAAGATCCAACGTTCCATATTTTTGCGCCATCGGACGGCCACCATCGCAGCCGGTCAAGATCCAACCGTAATCAAGGCAATTGCAAGAATCAATAAACACTAGGACAACACGGGATCCTTCTGCAGCACGATCCAACGGACAAAATCTTCCAGCACCTTGATCGGACGGTCCGCGATGCATCCGACCTGATCCCATCTCTACAGCATGATCCAACGGCAGCGCTTCACCCAGATCGTGATCCGACGGCCCAGAATCGCTTCCGGCTTGATTTATTAGATGAATTGGGTCCTTTAGATGAAGATCGGACGGCTGAAATAATTTCTAGGGTTTCTTGATGGATTTAAGTACTTTTTGAGCGAGATTTGAGCCCCTAAACCCCCTAACAACCCTCTAAAACCTCTTAGTCCCACATCTAAAGTTTTGAAAACCTTATAACCCCCAAATGCCTATAAAAAGCCCCCAAAGGCCCTTGTTTTAAAGGTAAGGGGGATTCGGGCCTTCCGATCAAGCTTGTAACCCTAGATAGTGGGGTTTTTAGCTTTCTTCTCAAGCCTCGAGCTTTGAAGTTTTTGTAATAAATTTTTTTTTATATATAAAATTTTATTTTTATACAATTTTATCTCTTTACATTATGCAATTTATTTTTCTTGCAATTAGGATAGTTTAATTTATGCAATTTAATTTTATGCAATTAGGTTAGTTTAAATTATGCAGTTTAAATTTATGCAATTAGGATAGTTTAATTTATGAAATTAGGGTAGTTTATTTTTCTGTATTTAAATTTTGCAAGTAGATTTAGATCATGTCTAGCTAAGCATCCCTTCTAGGGTTTGCGATGAAGCTAGATCATGAGTAGGGGTTTTACATAGGGTTCTTTCTTTTTCTTAGGGTTTTTTTTTCTTCCTCTTTTGCCAAGAATTTTTGATGAACTACAGTTGGGTCAGAGTCCCTTCATAGTTCATGGTTGATTCAGTGCATAGGAGGAGAAAACCCTAAGGGATCCTAGTTACTAGTCCCCTGTAAAGAATCTTGATGGGTTATCGTTGGGCCTTAGTCCCTTCATAATCTATGCTTGGGAAAGACAAGAGGAGTAGTCGTTAGGATCAATAAGAAAAATTTTAGGTAGAATTTCCTAATCTAGATCTAGTGGATTCAAAAACCCTAGATCCTTAGTCTTATTGTCTTTAGCAAACAACTTTCGATTTTCGATTTTCGTTAAAGCTCGCTTGAGCATAGATTTGAAAATTATTTTTAAACCAAGTCTCTGTGGGATCGATCCGTACTCGCTGGTCGTGCTACTCTGCACACTGTGCGCTTGCGATTTTATTTACAAATTTTAAGATTTGCACATCAAGTTTTTGGCACTGTTGTCGGGGATTTGGCATTTTAAATTATTTTCAAATATTTGTTCTTCGTGCTTTATAACTCTCTTTGTTTTTCCTTTAGGTTTCTAGATTTAGTTGGTGATTGCTGGAAAACTTAGGTACGCTTCTAATTTCTCTTTTATTATTTTTAGTTAATTACTTTTTCTTTTAGACCTAATCATTTGAATTTACTTAATCACAAAAAAAAAATTTAAATTAAAATCTTTTACATTCTTGGTCATCTTGTTTATTTGCATTTGCATTTTCATAATTAATCTAAGGGCATCAACCCATTAACAAGATAAGGTGGAGATTTCATTACCCTTCCTTAGCCCAAAAACCATCTCCATCATATTGCATTACCTAGACCTTTAATCTTAAAATCAATTAGACGTCAACCTTAAGGAATTCGAGCTCAATAGGACAAGGAACCCTAAGAGTTCTACCAAGTTTGAGTTGTTTGATTAGTTGGTGTCTAGGCAAGTCCCTGAGGGTGGTTTGTTAAATTGGTTCAGTTGCTGGCCTGGCCAACTCGTTTGGTGTCTAGAAAGGCAACGATGAGTGAACCTCCCACCTCTTATACTTACCTGGCTAACTAATTGATCAATCTCCACTTGGAAGGCTTGAAGGGTCATTTTGGAACAGTTAGGAGCTGTCTAGATTTAGGTTAACCCTAGGATAGATTGAGTTTAATCTATTGTTTCATTTGTTTGAAAAATAAAAAAAAGATTTATTAAAATTTAAATTAATTTGGTTACTTTTCTTTATATTTAGGACTCCTTAGGATCTTTTCTTTAGAACTTTTTCTCTTTTCTTTCTTTTTCTTATACATAAAAATTTTATAAAAAAAAAAATTATATAAACATCGAGAACCGTACACCTCGTGTGTGGAGAAGAGTGTCGGGTCGTCTAGTTAGAATTGAGTCAATTCCTGTTGTTCCAATGGCTGAACCAATCCAACCCATGACCCTTAAGGATTTGTGTTATCCAGTTGGCTCCATCCAACCATCTTGTATCAGGTTGCCACAACCCACAGCTAACAATTTTGAAATCAAACCTCAAATCATAAATATACTTCCAAAATTCACAGGATTAGAGGATGCTTATATATTTATTAGAGAATTTGAGGAGGTATGTGCAACCATGAAACTGCAATTAACAGAGGATGAGGTCAAACTTAGATTAATCAACTTTGCCCTTAAGGATAATGCTAAGAAGTGGCTTTATAGTCTGCCAAACCATTCTGCCACTACCTGGGAGGGCTTTGTGAGAACATTTTTGAAAAAGTATTTTCCCTATCATAAAACAGCTAGGATTAGGAATGAAATAAATCAATTTTACCAACTAGCTGGTGAATCATTTTGGAAGTACTTTGATCGTTTCAAGAATCTTTTGACCCAGTGCCCACACCATGGAATAGAAACTTGGAGACTATGCCAGATCATCTATGAGGGGTTAGATTCAAACTCAAGAACCATGCTAGAGTCCATGTGCCAAGGCCAATTTATGGACAAAGAAACTACTGAAGCTTGGCAATTCTTAGAAGATCTAGCCGAGAAAAATTTACAGTGGAAAACAACTAGGGAACCTGATAAAGCTACACCTTCAAGAGGAGGAATGCATCAAATTCAACCAACCCTAGCATTAGAGGCCAAGATTGCAACCTTAACACGTAGATTGGAAGCCTTAGAATTACAGAGACCAGCCAATGTAAATCAAATATCTGCACCCATGTGTAAAGGGTGTAATGCACCAGACCATGTCTTAGAAGAATGTTCCTACTCGAATGAGTGTGCACAGGTGAATGCCACCTATTAAGGACTATTGAACAATCTTTATGCACCCACATATAATCCAGGTTGGAGGAATCACCCGAATTTCTCATGGTCTCAGAATCCTAATGTAGGCAATCCAAATTTCAATCAGCAAAATCTAAGGTCCAATCCAGTGATGAACAACCCGCCAGGCTTCCATGATAATGACAAGAAAATTACCTCTTTAGAGAAAAGTCTAGAAGCCATGATGAAGACACATACCAGCTTTATGCAAACCACGGGTCAATTCATAAATAATAACACCCAAGCTATAGCCCGTCTGGAAATGCAAGTAAGTCAGCTGGCTTCGACCATTAGTGAACGAGAACATGGTAGGTTACCTAGCCAACCTGAGCCAAATCCTAGGAACCAAAATGATCCACGACCCCAACAAGGAAACCAAGTTAATGGTGTAAATACCATTCATACCTTAAGATCGGAAAAATAAATAGACAATAAGGTAGTTGCACTTGATGATATAGAGGACTCATCTGCCGAGTCACCTTCTAAAACTACTACCTTTAAACCTCAAGCACCAGAAACTAAAAATTCACCTAGTCCAGTATTTAAAAGTCCTAGAGCTCCTTTTTCAAACAGACTGAAATTCAATAAATCTGAACATTTAGACAAAATTTTAGAGGTATTTAAACAAGTCCAAGTTAATATTCCTCTTTTAGATATAATCCATCAGGTTCCAACTTATGTCAAATTTTTAAAAGATCTTTGCACTAGAAAAAGGACCACTAATGTATCAAAGAAAGCATTTTTGGCTGCAAGTGTCAGTTCATACCTATCTAGCCATGTGCCAATTAAATATAAGGACCCTGGAGCTCCAACAATTTCTTGTGTTATTGGAGAAACCAATATAAAAAAGGCCTTGCTAGATCTAGGAGCTAGTGTGAATATCCTTCCATATTCGGTGTATGAGCAACTAGGATTAGAAAAACTTCAACCTACTGGGATCACATTACAGTTAGCCGATAGATCTCTCAGGATCCCTAAGGGAATGGTCGAGGATGTTCTGATAAAGGTTGAAAATTTTATTTTTCCTGTAGATTTTATTATTTTAGAGACTGAGCCAGTTGCGAATCCTAAAGGACATATACCTGTCATTTTAGGAAGACCATTCTTAGCTACGACCAATGCTGAAATCAATTGTCGAAATGGTCTAATGAAGTTATCCTTTGGAAATATGACCATTGAGCTTAATGTTTTTAACTTAGAACAGGAATCCTCTTCTCATGCTGATGTCAATGTAGTCCAAGATGGTATTTATGAATCCATTGACATTAGTTATGATGAAGTCGACCTAGAGTCTAACCCCTGGTTAATCCATGAGTCTGAGGATGTCAATGAAATACTTAAAGAAAATCATATTAATCAGGAATCGACACTTCCTACTGAACCAATCATTGAGATGGTGAAATCATCACCTAAACCATCGATAGAGGAAGCACCCATTTTAGAACTGAAACCCCTCCCAGAACATCTCAAGTATGCATATCTAGGACCCAAAGAAACTTTGCCTGTAATTATTGCATCAGACCTAGATCCCAAGCAAGAGGAGGAGTTAGTGTCAGTTCTAAAAGCAAATCAAGAAGCACTAGGTTGGACCATAGCAGATATCAAAGGAATAAGCCCTTCTATAGTTCAACATAGAATATACTTAGAGGAAGAGGCTAAACCAACAAGAGAAGCCCAAAGAAGGCTTAATCCAGCTATGAAGGATGTAGTTAAAAAGGAGATTCTAAAATTCCTAGATAGTGGAATAATTTATCCTATTTCTGATAGCTCTTGGGTAAGCCCAGTTCAAGTAGTACCCAAGAAATCTGGGGTAACAGTGGTCCAAAATGATGCAAACGAACTTATCCCAACTAGGACCCAAACGGGATGGAGGGTCTGTATAGACTATAGAAAGTTGAATGCTGCGACAAGAAAAGATCACTTTTCTTTGCCATTTATTGATCAAATATTGGAAAGACTAGCCGGACAAGAGTTTTACTATTTTCTTGATGGATACTTCGGTTACAACCAGATCCCCATAGCCGCTGAAGATCAAGAAAAGACTACATTCACCTGTCCATTTGGTACTTTTGCCTATAGACGAATGCCCTTTGGACTATGTAATGCACCGGCAACCTTCCAGAGATGCATGATCAGCATGTTTTCAGATATGATAGAATGATTTTTAGAAATTTTTATGGATGACTTTTCTATTTTTGGCCTAACCTTCTCCGAGTGTTTGAATCACCTGCAATTAGTTCTAGAACGATGTAAGGAGAAGCACTTAGTTCTCAACTAGGAAAAATGTCAGTTTATGGTCAAACAGGGAATAGTTCTTGGCCATGTCATTTCTAAAAAGGGGATTGAAGTAGACAAGGCCAAAATAGATCTAATTGCAAGTCTTCCACCACCTAAATCTGTGAAAGAAATACGTTCATTTTTAGGTCATGCTGGATTCTATAGAAGGTTTATTGCCAACTTTAGCAAAGTAGCACATCCACTGACTAATCTTTTGGCAAATGATACCAAATTTGAATTTACTCATGAGTGCTTGGAATCTTTTGAATTTCTAAAAAAAGCACTCGATCAGCTCCAATCATTCATCCTCCTGTCTGGTCTGAACCATTTGAATTAATGTGTGATGCGTCCGATCATGTTGTGGGTGCAATCTTAGGTCAACGGATAAATAAGCTGCCTAGAGTGATATATTATGCAAGTAAAACCTTAAATGATGCGCAGCTTAGCTACACCACAACTGAGAAGGAGTTCCTTGCCGTTGTCTTTGCTTTAGAGAAATTTAGATCTTATTTGGTTGGGACCCACACCATTGTTTACACCGATCACTCAGCCATTAGACATCTCCTAGCAAAGAAGGATGCCAAGGCATGCTTAATCAGATGGATTTTGCTCCTTCAAGAATTTGACCTAAAAATTAGGGACAAGAAAGGCACTGAGAACGTTGTAGCAGATCATTTGTTTCGAATTCCAGTCACACCATCTAGTGAACCACCCATCAATGAATCTTTTTCAGATGAGCAACTCATGTCTGTGTCTACTGAACCTTGGTTTGCTGATATTGTAAATTATTTAGCCATAGGTAAGATACCTTCTCATTGGACTAAGCAGGATAAATATAAATTCTTTGCCCAAGTGAAGTATTTCATTTGGGATGATCCTTATCTTTTTAAACAATGTCCTGATCAAATTATTAGAAGGTGTATCCCGGATAACGAAGTCATGAATATTTTATCTTTTTGTCATGATCAAGCATGTGGGGGTCACTTCGCGTCTAAGAAAACTGCTGCTAAGGTTCTCCAATGTGATTTTTATTGGCATAATTTGTTTAAGGATGCTCATGAATATTGTAAAAGTTGTGCTCAATGTCAGAAAATGGGTCGAATCACCAAGCGACACATGATGCCACTCAACCCAATCTTGGTAGTTGAAATTTTTGATGTTTGGGAGATCGATTTCATGGGACCATTTCCAAATTCCTTTGAAAATGAACATATTCTAGTGGCAGTTGATTATGTTTCAAAATGGGTAGAAGCAATTACATGTAGAACATCCGATAGCAAAATGATCATTAAGTTTCTTAAAGAAAATATTCTCTCCTGTTTCGGTATTCCTAGGGCAATCATTAGTGATCGGGGAACCCATTTTTGTAACCGACCTTTTGCAACATTGATGAAAAAGTATAATGTCACCCACAAATTGGCCACACCATATCATCCTCAAACTAGTGGGCAAGTTGAAGTGTCAAACCGACAAATCAAACAGATCCTGAAAAAAACTGTTAGTGCCAATAGAAAGGATTGGTCTTTGAAATTAATTGATGTACTTTGGGCATACCGAACCGCTTTCAAGACCAATCTAGGAATGTCTCCTTATAGGATTGTGTTTGGTAAACCATGTCACTTGCCTATTGAGATAGAACACAAAGCCATGTGGGCCATCAAACAACTAAATACAAATTTGAACGACGCTGGAAACCATAGGAAGCTTCAGTTGAATGAATTAGAAGAACTTAGAAATGAAGCCTATGAAAATACAAGGATATACAAGGAACGAACCAAAGCATTTCATGATCAATCAATTATGAGAAAAACTTTCAATATCGGATAAAAGGTGCTCTTATATAACTCTAGATTACATCTGTTTTCAGGAAAGCTTAGGTCTAGATGGACAGGATCATTTTTAGTAAAGGAAGTCTTTTCACACGGAGCTGTTGAGATAGAAAACCTAAGTAATGATGTTATCTTTAAAGTTAATGGTCAACGATTAAAACCATTCTTGAAATTACCTGTCGAGACTGTTGAAGATGCCATGGTTCTTTATGAACCAACTTATTCTGATTAAATTGCTTCGAGGTTTGGTCTGGCTGAAGACATAAAACTTAACGCTTCTGGGAGGCAACCCAGCTTATTTAATTTCTAATGCTTTCTTTATTTTCAGTTTGCTTAGGACAAATAAATTAGATAAACTCCATTGGGGACAATGTCGGTCAAGTTGGGGGGAGAGCTTGAACAAAATCAGGTGTTATCATTTCCTTTTCTTTCCACTATGAGTTATTTCTTGCATTTAATATTTTTATGCAAAAAAAAAAAACAGTGTGAAAGCTACCTTAGTTCTTTGTTTAATCTGGGGTGTATAGAAAATTAATCGAACTAAGTTATGAAAAATGATACAATTGGCCTGTACAAGTAATACTGAAATACTAAGTTAGTTATCACTCACACAAGTGCTATAAAACTTTAAGTGTACTCTAAGAAAGCTCCTAAGTAGACTGACTACCGATTCTAATTCGAAGCTCATTACTTAGTAATACTAGAAAACTTCTTGAATTTCGATCTTAAATTAATTTACAAAGGAAGGATCTTTTTGGAATATGATCTTATTTTGGTACATTGCTAAGGGACTAGCAATGATTAAGTTGGGGGGTGTGATTTATGTCACAAATTGACATAAAAAGTATCAATTAATATCTAAATTATCTAACTTTATTAGAAAATTGATACTTATTATTATATTTTGTAGAAGAAGAGGTCATCAATAGAAATAACAAGGAAAGAGGATTCCAACGGCATAAATTTTACGTAAAACGGAGTTAAATTGACCCAGAAATTGAAGAATGAAGAAAGAAGACTCAATTGAGTCAAACCCGAGTCAAATCAGGTCAAAATTGATCAAAAATTAACTGATTTGGTGATTTGGTTAGCCGTCTGGTCCACAGCAACAGGCGCCTGGACCATGGACCCATCGGCGCACCATAAACCAGCCAATCAGTGAGTCTCGGCTCACCGCAACACATCGCGAGCCCGATCCATGCGTGCGGTCTAGGGCTCATGAGGAGAGAGAAGATCCAACGCTCCACATTTTTGCACCATCGGACGGCCACCATCGCAGCCGATCAAGATCCAACCGTAATCAAGGCAATTGCAAGAATCAATAAACACTAGGACAACACGGGATCATTCTGCAGTGCGATCCAACGGACGAAATCTTCCAGCGCCTTGATCGAACGGTCCGCGATGCATCTGACCTGATCCCATCTCTGCAGCGTGATCCAACGGCAGCGCTTCACCCAGATCGTGATCCGATGGCACAGAATCGCTTCCGGCTTGATTTATTAGATGAACTGGATCCTTTAGATGAAGATGGGATGGCTTAAATAATTTCTAGGGTTTCTTGATGGATTTAAGTGCTTTTTGAGCGAGATTTGAGCCCCTAAACCTCCTAACAGCCCTCTAAAACCTCTTAGTCCCACATCTAAAGTTTTGAAAACCTTATAACCTCCAAATGCCTATAAAAAGCCCCCAAAGGCCCTTGTTTTAAAGGTAAGGGGGATTCGGGCCTTTCGATCAAGCTTGTAACCCTAGATAGTGGGGTTTTTAGCTTTCTTCTCAAACCTCGAGCTTTGAGATTTTTGTAATAAATTTTTTTTTTATATAAAATCTTATTTTTATGCAATTTTATCTCTTTATATTATGCAATTTATTTTTCTTGCAATTAGGATAGTTTAATTTATGCAATTTAATTTTATGCAATTAGGTTAGTTTTAAATTATGCAGTTTAAATTTATGCAATTAGGATAGTTTAATTTATGAAATTAGGATAGTTTATTTTTCTGCATTTAAATTTTGCAAGTAGATTTAGATCATGTCTAGCTAAGCATCCCTTCTAGGGTTTGCGATGAAGCTAGATCATGAGTAGGAGTTTTACATAGGGTTCTTTCTTTTTCTTAGGATTTCTTTTTCTTCCTCTTTTGCCAAAAATTTTTGATAAACTACAGTTGGGTCAGAGTCCCTTCATAGTTCATGCTTGATTCAGTGCATAGGAGGAGAAAATCCTGAGGGATCCTAGTTACTACTCCCCTGTAAAGAATCTTGATGGGTTATCGTTGGGCCTTAGTCCCTTCATAATCTATGCTTGGGAAAGACAAGAGGAGTAGTCGTTAGGATCAATAAGAAAAATTCTAAGTAGAATTCCCTAATCTAGATCTAGTGGATTCAAAAACCCTAGATCCTTAGTCTTATTTCTTTAGCAAACAACTTTCAATTTTTGATTTTCGTTAAAGCTCGTTTGAGCATAGATTTGAAAATCGTTTTTAAACCAAGTCTCTGTGGGATCGACCCGTACTCGCTGGTCGTGCTACTCTGCACACTATGCGCTTGCGGTTTTATTTACAAATTTTAAGATTTGCACATCAAGTTTTTGTAGAGCTTGAACAAAATCAGGTGTTATCATTTCCTTTTCCTTCCACTATGAGTTATTTCTTGCATTTAATATTTTTATGCAAAAAAAAAAAATAGTGTGAAAGCTACCTTAGTTCTTTGTTTAATCTGGGGTGTATAGAAAATTAATCGAACTAAGTTATAAAAAATGATACAATTGGCCTGTACAAGTTAATACTGAAATACTAAGTTAGTTATCACTCACACAAGTGCTATAAAACTTTAAATGTATTCTAAGAAAGCTCCTAAGTAGACTGACTACCGATTCTAATTCGAAGCTCATTACTTAGTAATACTAGAAAACTTCTTGAATTTCGATCTTAAATTAATTTGCAAAGGAAGGATCTTTTTGGAATATGATCTTATTTTGGTACATTGCTAAGGGACTAGCAATGATTAAGTTGGGGGGTGTGATTTATATCACAAATTGGCATAAAAAGTATCAATTAATATCTAAATTATCTAACTTTATTAGGAAATTGATACTTGTTATTATATTTTGCAGAAGAAGAGGTTATCAATAGAAAGAACAAGGAAAGAGGATTCCAACGGCATAAATTTTACACAAAACGGAGTTAAATTGATCCAGGAATTGAAGAATGAAGAAAGAAGACTCAATTGGGTCAAACCCGAGTCAAATCAGGTCAAAATTGGTCAAAAATCAACTGATTTGGTGATCTGGTTAGCCACCTGGTCCAAGGAGATACGAGCTTTTGAAGTCAGCACGAGATTCGAGGCAGCGGCGGACTGCCGGCGGCTGGCGGCGGGCCGGCGGAGCGACGGTGGCGCGCGGCCCAGGCGGGGCCAATGCGCGGGACATGCGGCCCAGGCGGGCGGGCGGCCCAGCCGGGCGCACGGCCTAGGCATGCGGCCCAAGCGGGCGAGCGGCCCAGCCGGGTGCACGGCCCAAGCGGGCGCACGACCCAGCCCGTGCTTGGGCCCATGTGCGGGCACAGCCCAGGCCCGTGTGCGCTGGCCGGCCCAGGTCCAGGCACCTTGCTTGGGCTTGTACCCCAGTCCACCGTAGACCGGACGGTCCACGGCTGGGCCTGTGGACCACATGGGCATTTCCCATGCATTTTACGTGGTCCATGATACTATTCCATGGACCGAAGCATGATCGGACGGCGTGGGTGACTCCCGATCTTGATCCAACAGCCTGGGACTTGATTTGGGTTGATTAAAGAGTCCTAAACCTAATCTAGGTCATATTTAAGCCTATAAAAGGCCAGGAACAGTGAATTGTGTGGTGTGTGGTCTTCTGGTTTTGCCGCAAACCGCCTTACGGAGCCGTACGGAACCCGAGAGAAGAGAGAGAGGCGGAAGCGCTGAGAGAGAAGGAGCAGAAGGCTCCTGGACAGCAGACGTCAGGCACTTCAGGAGTTCATAGTGAAGTTTGCATGCCCCGTGGAGGCGAGCCCTTTTGTGGCTGATCCACGTATTTTGATTTTTTTTGTTTTGTTTCTTCTTTCTTCTTGCTGCATCACATGGTACCGAAAAGATCTTGGAAGGTGGTGTCCTGACCAGACATCCACCCAACAAGTGGTATCAAAGCAAGGCGGTACAAGGACGTAGATTGCAGCGATGGTGAGCAAAACTGAAGATGGAGAAGACAGGAACAATCAAGATGGAGATCAACAAGTTTGATGGTAAGAGCAATTTTTCCTTGTGGCAGGCAAGGGTGAAGGACGTGCTCATCCAACAGGGGTTGATCGATGCTCTCTTATGCGTTGAGAAGCCGACCACCATGGAGGTGAGGGATTGGAAACGGCTACAGATGCAGGCGGTGAGCACCATCCATATGTACCTGACGGATGAGGTGGTGATCCATGTGCTGAGCGAGATTTCTCCGACGGTGCTGTGGTCGAAGCTCGAGGAGTTGTACATGGCAAAGTCTCTCACCAACACTCTTTTCCTCTGGAGGCAGTTCTACTAACTACGGATGACTGAGGGACAGACGTGCAGGAGCATCTCCAGAAGATCCTCACCGACCTCCTCAGCGTTGGTGAGAATGTTGAGGAGAAGACCAGGATGCTGATTTTGCTAGCGTCGCTTCCACCTTCGTACGAGTCCTTGGTGATTGCTCTTCTAGTAGGGAAGAGCACTATTAAGATGGACGATGTCACTGCAGCGATACTCCAGAATGAGGTTCTCAGGAGGGAGAACCCAGCTTCAAGCTCAGGTGGCGGTAGCTCAGCTTTGGTGGCTTCTAGAGGAGCAGGAGGCGGTAGACGGAGCGACAGAAGATTGCAACGAGGGCGGTCCAAGTCCAAGAGGGACTTGAGCAAAATCAAGTGTTATCGGTGTGAAGAGTTGAGGCATCTAGCCAGATATTGCCCTCAACTCAGAAAACGGACGGTGGTTGCTGTAGCGACGGCCGGCAGTGATTCAGATGGAGATATTCTGGAGATATCTGATGAGGTATCTACTTCTTTCCAGTAGTGGATATTAGATTCTGCATGCCTCTATCATGTATGTTGCAGAGAGGAGCAGTTTGACTCCCTGGAGAACAGTGAGGGTATTGTATATCTACCGGATGGATCGAGCTGTGCAATCAGAGGTATTGGGACGGTCAGCTGGAGGACACATGATGGTGCAGTGAGGAGATTGGGGGAGGTCCGATATATATCTGATTTCAGGCAGAATCTTATCTCACTTAGCAGATTGGATTCGAGAGGCTATAGGACGGTAGCTGGTGGAGGAATCCTGAGGGTGCTACGCGGTGATAGGATTGTGCTGGAGGGGAAGAAGGAGAGCAGAGGATATTATTACTTGGTAGGAAGTCCAGTGTGAGGTTGAGCTTCGGGAGCCAGGTGGAGCCCAGAGTGAGGTGGAGCTCCAGGTGGAGGTGGATCGAGCACGAGACAGGAGACTCGGGAGGATGAGAGGCGACGTCGTAAGGTGAGATTTCTATTGCCGCATGACGATGCCCCGAGCAGGTCTCAGGTCAGGAGGAGCACAGCATACGATGGAGATGAGATCGAGCAGCCTGGCTCGACTCCCATGTTTGCCCATCCATGATCAGCAGGCGATTGTCCTAAGGCATGGGGGCGAGGAGATCCAGAAGCTCTCGAAGTTTAGAAGAGACCGAATATCGAGTCGAGATGGAGATTGTTAGGATTTGATGCCTCAAGATTTAGCCCACATTGAGCCCACAACGAGGTTCATGGTGAAAAATAGAGTCCAACGAGATCAAGATCACCCCAAACGGAGCTCGGATGGAGGAGTACGAGCTTTTGAAATCGGTACGTGATCCGAGATGGTGGACCGCCGGTGGCTGACGGCAGGCCAGCGGAGCGGCGGCGCATGGCCCAGGCGGGGCCAACGTACGGGACGCGCGACCCAGGCACGCGGGCGGCCCAGTCGGGCGCGCGGCCCAGCCCGTGCTCGGGCCCACATGCGGGCGCGACCCAGGCCTGCGCGAGCGGGCCGGCCCAGGCCCAGGCGCCTTGCTTGGGCCTGTACCCCGGTCCACCATGGATCGGGCGGTCTACGACTGGGCCTGTGGACCGTGTGGGCATTTTTCATGCATTTCACGCGGTCCACAGCACTATTCTGTGGACCGGAGCGTGATCGGACGGCATGGGTGACTCCCGATCTTGATTCAACAGCTTGGGACTTAATTTGGGTTGATTAAGGAGTCCAAAACCTAATCTAAGTCATGTTTAAGCCTATAAAAGGCCAGGAACAGTGAATTGTGTGGTGTGTGGTCTTCTAGTTTTGCCGTAAACCACCGTACGGAACCGTACAGAACCCAAGAGAAGAGAGAGAGGCGGAAGCGCTGAGAGAGAAAGAGCAGGAGGCTCCTAGAGAGCGGATGCCAGGCACTTCAAGGGTTCAGGGGATCTTCCAAGAGAGAGAGCTTTTGTGAAGAAAACTTCTAGTGAGGGAGAAATTGGGTGTACGAGGGTTGAGGGTGTGATCTCCTCTTATAAAATTACTTTTTCATAGTGAAGTTTGTATGTCCCGTAGAGACGAGCCTTTTTGTGGCTGATCCACATATTTTGATTTTTTTTGTTTTGTTTCTTCTTTCTTCCTATTGCATCGCGTGGTACTGAAAAGTTCTTGAGAGGTGGTGTCCTAGCCAAACATCCACCCAACAAGAGTAAACCCTAAATTTAGATGTAATCCATACCTTTCAGCAGCTCTCACAATCTCTCCCTCAGTCCATTAGAAGCCAACCAGGACATCAACCAGAAAATGAAGCCTCTTCATCAGCTCTTTGCTTTTACCCTGCTTCTATTGTTGAGTTCGCTGCTTTTTAGTTAGCAATTACCACACCTCCTTAGGGACACAACCCTCTTCTTTCTTCTCTATTTGTTAATAACACACTCCCCTTTGATATTGCCTTTAAACCTTAGGAAAACTAAAGAAATTAGTAATAGGACACTCTACCATATAGGCAATTTTATAACAGTACAGTGTATGATGTCGATAGGTTTGTTTGCATGTACATGTACAGAGTAGGTAGAATGCAGTCCTAATTGATTGTGTCAATTAGATGCTTAATTAACCCAAGCAATTACCATCACTCTAATTAGCTCTTTCTGGAAACAAGCAGTGATCAACAACATGTTGAAGTGCCTAACTATCATTCAATTGAAATTGCATTAGATCTGCTTAGTTGGGACCTTGGGGGGGTCCTTCGATAGGACGAGGGGGGTTCCACGTGAACGTCCCTTGTCATTCATTCCGTTCCAAAGGTCTTAATACTCCACATGATCACATTGGACCACATATCTCGTACACATTATCGTTGGACAACAAGGGCTAGCTAGCTACATTGTTTGAGCTTTGTAACTTCAATTAATGTTGTTGGAGACTGACTTCTTGCCGCCAGCTATGGCATGCAATGGTCCTCACACTTCATGACAAGGGCTTTTCGATGGTGGCTAGAGCCGGTGGCTGAGAAGAAGCTTTCAAGAATGGTTTGATACTTTTCAAATCATGTTGATCTAGTGATGAGTTTAAATTATAATATATGGTGGAATAGTATTAGCCAAAGCATTCATGCAAGTTTCCGTTTAGTTCTATATCAGTTTTGCACCAAAAAGATTTCAATATTTATAGAGGACCCAAAAAACTCAGAAAAAAAAAAGAGAAAAAAGGGGTATGTGATGATCTATTTAGGCAGGTGTTTGGTTCAGCATCCGTTATGGGCTATGAAGAGTTTGGATACTTACAGAAGATGAATAAACCAATGTAATAATCTTTCTGCTAGCAAATTTTAGATGATATCATAGAATCTCGGGGAGAAGACTTTGATTTCTATTAAATTATGGACCTACTGAAAAAAAAAAAAAAAAAATCCCCACTATGTCATAATTGTTAGATGCATCTCAGCAAGATTTTCCCTTGTATATTATGCATTTACACAAGAGTCAACTACCATGGTACTTTGGTAGGCCCAGTAAACAATTCCTTACAGCTTAAGGCGACAGCTAAACCAACCACATGGAGACTATGTTTGTCTCTATGCCCATTGTCCTTGCCCTTGCTCATGGACATCCATGGAGACAAAAAATGAGTTGTTTTGACGAAATGTTTCTTGCACTGAGATATCCAAATAATTTAGCGTCATTCAATGATCGCATGCCTTGGGGTGAAGCCATTTAGATAAATTGGATATGTAAGGAAAAACGAGACTCCATTTAAACATGAACAACTATTATATCCCGTAGAAATATAAATATGTTCTTACTTGCAAGTTAGTGGATTGATAGCCCTAAAATTTTTTCCTTGCCAATCATATTAACTAGATGGGTACTTGTGATTCTATCAAGATATTTTCAATTTGGAAAATTTATTCAGCGTCAATATATACAACTTGCTCATAATAATTACTGGTATTCTGTGCATTAACCTGATTGAACTTTTCTATTTTGAGAGCGACAAATGCATCAACAAGGATCCACTAGATTAAATACACTCTTTGTGAACTGCAGCACTAATGTAGACTTAGATTTTGGCACTAACATTTTTCTATAATCTATTTGAAAAATTATCTTTTAGGAATCATTAGAGTTTAATTTTTTTCTCCTAAAAAAAGTAGCTACTTACATCCCAAACTTATAATGTAGCAATCTAGGACTTCACCCAAAAAGACTAGATGGAAGATATTATTTGAATTTTTCAGTCTTGTATAAGTATTCAAGATTTTTCGAATGAATAGTTAATGTGGAACTAAATAAACAGCCACACAAGTTCTCACGTACTCCCCCATTTAAGCCTTGATATCCTCATTAAACTAAAAATCCGAGTCTATACATTTATTTATAAACATCATGATCGAATCGTGGTCAACCCAATAAACTTATATTGCAGTATCTTCTAATCCATATAGGTGGTGAGCTGGATTAGTCTCGATATCATTTGTCGCAACTTAGTATCTCATCCAAAAAGTCTAACATCCGCAAGATATTATTTGGATTCTTTAGTCCTATATAAATATCCAAAATTTTTCTAGCGAAAAATCAATATGGGACTATATACACATCCATACAGATCCTCACATATAATATTTTTAATTAGATACTCAAAATTTAAGATGCGGATGCAATATGGCTCAGTCTTCCATCCAAGATCTAACATGATATAAATAAAATGACTAGCTTGCCCTCAAGGTCTATTTTTGCCAAAACATAATCCTTCTAATCCAGATGAAAAAGATATTAATGAAATTTTGCATCTAAATTTATCTCATATGATAATCATGTATTCATGAATCTTAATAGAGATGGGTAGCTGGACCATATTGCAACAAAATCTTAAGTTTTGGAGCCTAATTGAGAATATTAGATGTTGTGGAGTGTAAGTGCAAATCACAGAAATTGAAGTAGTGTTGTTGCAATTTTTTCTTAAATTTATTTCTTGCTATGCAGCTCATTCACTTGTTCTTATCTAGTTTCAATCTAACCACATGGAGCTCAAGAAGGCAAATGTTGTAAATTGGGAAAGTAGAAACAAAAAAGGAAGCACACTCAAACCAAAATGATTTTAATAATTGAGAGTCCTATAATGGGACAGAATTCCACTTCATGCTAATAACAACTTATCCCACATTTTCATTTTAAAAAAAATAGGAAAACAACCTATCCAAGGCATATATAGATTAATACAAATCCCATGCTGAGGGACTCTGTTCTTACTTCTTTACAATCTAATGTTAGTGAGATCAAACCAAATTTGCTCAAATACCTTGACGATCACACCGTGATACTCTTTCGAATTCAGCGACAAGTAGCAAGCCAGAAGCTCCTCCAGATCCTTCGATGCCCGGATATTGTTCTCGACGATCATCTCCACCATTGACTCTCTGAAATCCCTCTGAGGATCTGATGATGATATAATGATCGCAAAACTCTCCCGTAATCCCTTCGCCGTCATCGCCAAGTCGCTGCTCTTCCGGTTTCGCTGGACCTGTTGTACCCTGTTGCTGACGAGCCTTGGAGAGCTTTCCCTCATCCGAAGTCGATGAAGTCCCGGCGGGGACTTCTTCACTGCGCTCTTGCTCTGCTCCTCTACAGAACAACCACTATGGTAGACCCCCTGCTTTGCATGCATATCGGCATTATCTAATTTAACAGCGCCGGCTTCCTTCTTCGCCGGCTTTGTTAGAGTTCGTGGGATTCTATGCTCTGAGACCATGGTGCAGTCCCCAACCTTTTCGAGTTTTCGAGAGATGGAGCTCCTGGTGCCCAATTCAATGATTATATCGGTTGCAGAGGTGGTGACCCAGAAGCTACAAGAGTGTGACCATGACGCGACGCCATCGAAACCATCGAATTCGATTTTGTTGCTGATGAGGGGCTTGTGAAGGTCATTGCCACGGCCATGGATGCGGTGGTGGCGGTCGCACGAAGGGCTCTCGAGGGAGGCTTCTGGGAAGTCGGTCACGGCTTCAGACTTCCACACTCTGCAGCCACAGCCAGCAGAGAGAGAGGAGGTGACAAGCTTGGTGGTGTGGGAAGCCTTGCTGCCCTTCCTTCTGCTTCTTCTCTTGGATCTCCGAGGAAGGTCTATGAGAAAGTGGGTGTCGGAAGCCTGGAGGTGGAAAGGGGAATTGGGGAACTTCTCTGTTTCGACTCTGCTAGAGATGTAGTAAGAGCCTCTTCTGGGGAGAAGGTCTTGTTTGGGCTCTGGGGATGGTGGTGTGGATGGCTCTGGTGGTGCGGATGGTGATGTCCTTGTAGTAGGATAGCACTTCTTCATGGAACGTGAGTTGGTATGGCTCTTCCTTCCTTTGTTTCCCATGTCCTTGAGCTTGTAAAACCAAGCATTCGGCATCATGTCAGATAATCTAAACCTATAGTTTCCCATCTATCGACTTCACCAACAAAACAAGAAAGCTCTTTCTATAGGGGGTCAACACTCGCACAAGAGTAAAAAAAAGCTAGGGATTCTACTGATCTAGCATTGCTATACCCTTCTACTAGAGTTTGGAAAGAACTGTCAACAACCATACAAAAGCTGACCGAGTGCAATCTAATTTAGACACGAGGACATACCTGAGAAGACCATAATAGAACCAAATTAACAAAAGCAAGTGGAAAAGCTCTCTTGAATGTTATCCTAGCTTTGTATCCTCCTTCCTTGTTTAGGGTCTATAAACACAGAAGAAAAGAGAAGCTGAGGACTGAAGCACCTACCATTCCTGTAAAGATTCCAATCTCTTCTTTTGACAGTACTTACAATGATCACGAAAAGGCTAAGCTATTTTAAGTCATATACACAACAAAATAAAACAAAACCCTCTCTCTCTCTCTCTCTCTCTCTCTCTCTCTCTCTGTATGTGAAAATGCACTGTGAAGGGGGGTGGGATGGAGGAGGGAGGAGGGTGATAAATAGGAAGAGGAAAGAAGGTGGTCGGGAGAGGAAAGAGACGTGGAGGGTGTCTTCAGGCCGACGGTGGGGTCTAAGAATAGAAGAGGCAGAAGCGGACCGAAAGCAAACAGAACGGTGGGTTGGATTCTTCATAAAATTTCCATCCTTATATCTAATAAAACCTTGCCGGTATTTTATTTAATTTTCAATTTTTTTATAACCATTTTACTTAATATGGTTGTTACCATGATCATGAAGCAACTATGCCTATATTTTTTCTTTTTTTATGACGAAGATAATATACAGAAAATTTAGGATTGAGTCCACATAATATTATTGTTTTTATGGTGCTGTCAAGGGAATAATGCAGTGCATCTCCAACAACCACGGTTCAGCCGATCTTGTCTCGACCGCCAGCACACAAGAATGTTTGGTAGCCATAAGCATGAAATTGTGAATGCTCTCCTTAAAATTTTAGAATCGGCTTGATAAATATAATGCTAGCTTGGTTGCTAATTGATAGAGAATTATTACTTGTCTCCACGTAATCCTGGTCAAAGATTATTAACAACGTGACAAGTGTTCCCTGCTTAGTGGCACAAGAGATTTACAAAGTGGAAGAATGGTTAGGTCTAAATATGATGTGCAAAAAAAAAAAAAAAAAATAAATAAAGAAAGGAAAAAAAGAACATTAAGACTACGTCAAGTGATTAAATAAGATTTAAAAGGGTAAGACGGTGTGGGAGATGGAAAGATTGGACATGTGAGATTTAAGGTGATGGGCTTCTATTTTTGCATAGTATTACGGTGGTTATTGTGAGTGCCTCGGATCAATATGGTGTCACAGACTACTTCAAATTGCCGAGTTGCCACCACGGCCATCAACCGTTATGCAGAGCCGAGCTGTCCATCTCAAGTGGATCAACTCAGGTGTAATGACTCTTCCAATCTTACAGGAGCAATTGAAGGCTGGATTATTTCACCCACAATGGCATGTTCAATGATCCTACAATCTCGAGATCGCACAATCTCACAGCTGTGCAACCAGTTGTTCGACAGCCTTCTATATAAACCACCGGAGTTCCGAGGATCAGGCAAGCCAATCAATCCTTCTCAGAGAGCTTGTTGCTGTTTCATTGTTCTCTGAACTTGACTTGAGCATCAGAAAATCCTCATAAGAGCTACAATCTCTAATTTGGACTTATTTTGCAGGTTAACTCCAGCACCAGCAACCCTGCATGAGGCTCAATTGTCCTCCCTCTGACCTCGATTGATTTCTAACAGCAATAGATAGAGGAAGAGCCCGCATTCACATCATGGCTCCTAGACAAATATCTTTCCGACTCTCCAATACCACTGCCTCCCACTAGGTGGTACGCCAGGCCAATAATCAAGTGCAGCAAACGACGTCGGAGGTTCCACCACCAGCCTAACTAGCCCAGCCAGCGTCGGTCCCAGTTGACCAGTTCAACCAACTTTTCCAACAAGTCTAAAATCTGACGACTGCAATCCAGATGGTCCAAACTTTTCTTACGCCTCTTCAGACGGGGCTGCAGCTTGCTTAGACTGCCCCTGCATCCTCTCCAGTGGTGCAACCTATAGTTCCCACGGTGATGCCCCTACAGAACTTTATCCCACAGCCACTGCTTCAGCTGGAGTCGTAGGCATCTCCTCAAAGTTCGAAGAGGAGGTCGACTCATCGGAGCCACCCTAGGGCCCAACCTATCAGGCGGTGATCTCCAAGCTTGCGATTAGGGCATGATTCAACCCCTGATCGTCATTCTCCTATGCACTTCGAGACCTGCACTTTTCGAGATCTTGACATCGAAAGACGGTTCCAGGTGCTCGGCCAGCAACTAGACAAGAACATAAAAAATACTCTCAACAATAATAATTCCTCAGCATTGCCTTACGAGGGGTTTAACAGCAAGCCACCCTTCATCCCGAGGATCGTGCAGGAGCCGCTCTCCCTGCATGTTAAATTACCTTAACTAAAGGTCTACCACGGGACCACTGATCCCATCGATTATTTGGAGACCTTTAAAGTGACAATGCTCCTCTAAGGAGCATCAGATGCAATCCTCTATCGGGTATTCCCTCCGACTCTTAAGGGGGTCGCTCAATAGTGGTATTCGAGCTTGAAGTCGACTTTCATCATTCTTTTGAAGATTTGTACCGATCTTTCATCGTCCGTTTTGTTAACAGTCAGTGATAGTAGAGGTGGTCTAATTACCTCTACACCATCAAGCAAAAGGAGGGAGAGTCGATCCATACTTTTGTGAATAGATTCAATGCAGTGATCTTAGAGATCTGTGACTTGAACCAGTCGACCATGATGGCTATGATGATGGACGGCCTACTGAAGAACAACTTGAAAAAGTCATTGATCAAAACTTATCTTCGAGATTTTTTGGATATGCTCGCCCATGCAGAGAAGTATGCTCGCATGGAGGAAGCTTTTGCTGATGATCTCCCTGCCAGTTCTATTGCGGCAGGATCGACTAAGGAGTGCTCCCCAAAATGGAGAGAGAAAATTCGTCGATGCTCTCAGTTTCTAGAGGTGGAAAAATAGGGGCCAAAACTATCGATCTCGAAGTCCTCATAGGAGGGATAAACAGCCCTCACCTCCTAGGTATTACAATAACTATACATCTCTGATCGTTCTCCAGAGTGAGGTATTGATGCAGATACGACCTGAGCTGCCTGAGTCTCAGCAGATGAAGCTGGAGCACCACTGCGACCCCAATAAGTATTATTTTTACCATCGTGACCATGGTCATGATACTGAAGATTGCCATCAGCTTCACGATGAGATTGAGAGGCTCGTCAGGTAGGGTAGGTTGAATTACTTTGTTCGGAGGGTGGCTCCTCAATGTCGAACCCCGAGAGTTTAACAGCCATCTTTTTTTACCTCCACAACCGTTTCTTTTGCCTCAGCCATAGCCAGCACTGGTGCAACAGGAGGGACGGCAGGCGGGGGGACAGGTGGCGGAAGAGGAGCGATCCATTTATGAGGAGATCCACATGATTACTGAGGGATCATCTGGATCGATGGAGCCCCCGAAGATGAAGAGGATGAGCTTGAGGATGAGCAGGAGGAGGCTATCATCTTCATCGAGTGTGACACAGAAAGTGTTCTGGCCCCACACAATGATGTGGTGGTTGTAATAGCAAATATCACTGATTTTAATGTATACTATAATTTTATTGATAATGAAAGCTCAGTAGATATCTTGTACTTTTCTATTTCCACCCATATGGGGTTCATACTTGATCAACTGAGTAGATTCGACACCTCGATCCAAGATTTCTCTAGAAGCTCGGTGGTCCCGAAGTAAATGATCAAGTTGCCTTTCACCATGGGTACTCAACCCTGACGAACGATAATTCAAGTTAACTTCTTGATGGTTAAGCTTCTTTCAGCCTACAACGCAATCCTCGACCATTCGAGCTTGTGGACTCTAAAAGCTGTCGTGTCAAGCTACCATTTGATGGTGAAGTTTCCAACCAGACATGGAGTGGGACAGATCCGAGACAATCAAGCCATGGCTCGAGAATGCTTTACTATTAAGCTTCGAGCAAAGGGCCAATCGACCCAGGCGGAGGACCAACCTGAGCTCCCGATAGGGCTGGACGCCTGTAATGATTTGATTGAAGGGCATCCCCAACCAATCGAGGACCTCCTAGATGTCCTGCTGGAGAAGGAGAACCCAAGCTAGACTGTGAAGATCAGCTCGTGCTTGGATGAGATAACTAAAAGCTGGCTAATAGCTCTTTTATAGGAGAATGCAGATCTCTTTGCTTGATTGGCTGTAAACATGCCTGGCATTGATTCGGAGGTGATGTCCCATCATCTAAGGATAAATCTAACCCATCTTCTGATGAAGCAAAAGAAGCAGAGTTTTACCCCAGAACGTCAAAAGGCCATAGCTAAGGAGATGGACAAGTTGCTCAAAGTCAATTTTATCAGTGAAGTCATGTATCTGGATTGGCTAGCTAATGTTATGTAGGTCAAGAAGGCAAACGGAAAGTGACGCATGTGCATCGACTTCATTGATCTCAATAAATCTTGTCCTAAGGATAGCTATCTTTTACCTCGAATTAATCAATTGGTGGATGCCACCTTCAGGCATGAGCTTCTCAGCTTTATGGATGCTTTCACTGGTTATAATCAAATCCGGATGGCATTTGAAGATGAAAAAAAAATAGCCTTTGTCACTGACCGTAGCCTTATTGTTATAGGATGATACCCTTCAGCTTGAAAAATGCAGGGGCCACCTATCAGTGATTGATGGACAAAATCTTCAAAGATCAGCTCGGTCGCAATATGGAGGTATATGTTGATGATATGCTTGTCAAGAATCGTATTGTCTCAGATCATATTGCTGACCTTCGGGAGACTTTTGGTACTCTCCATCGATTTCGGATGAAGCTGAATCTGGTGAAGTATATTTTTGGAGTCACCATCGATAAATTTTTGAGATTCATGATCTCTCGGAGGGGCATCGAGATGAATCCCGAGAAGATCAAGGTAGTCCTTAAGATGGCGCCATTGAAGACCATTGGAGAAGTGCAACATCTCACTGGTAAGATTGCCTCACTCAATCACTTTGTCTCTAGGTCAATCGAGAGGTGTCTCTCCTTCTTCAAAACCCTCATATAGTCAAGAGACTTTCAGTGGACCACCGAGTGCCAAAAGGCATTTAAGGAATTGAAATAGTACCTCAGCTCCCCACCGTTGCTCTCAAAGCCTCAGCCTAACAAAGAGTTGTTTCTCTATATCGCTGTCTCCTTTGTCTCCTCTAACGCAATCGGCTTAATCCTGGTGTGGGAAGAAGGGTGAGTGCACAGACCTGTATACTACACCAGCAAGGTTCTCCATAATACAGAGATCAGATATTCTAAATTTGAGAAGTTAATTTTTACACTGGTCATCACGGTGAAAAAGTTATGGTCTTATTTTCAGGCTCATATGGTGGTGCTGCTTATTGATCAGCCAATTAAAGCTGTTCTCCACCACCCAGATATCTTAAGATGGATTGCAAAGTGGTCTTTGGAACTCGTTGAGCTAGACGTGCAGTACTATCCACGGTCTTCCATCAAGGCCCAGGTATTGGCAGATTTCATCCTTGAGTGCACCATTCCAAATGGGGAGGACTCAAAGGTTGCAGAGAGTTTGGAAAAAGAGAAAAACCCAGGGTCTGGTGAAAGCTCAAGAGGTGAAGAAGTAGACATGGGATCTATCCCAGAGGAGCTCTGGATACTGCACATGGATGGCTTATCAAGTACAATGAGAGCAGGGGTCGGACTCATTCTAACCAGTCCTGAAGGCGAGATGGCGGGATATGCCTTATGCTTTGACTTTCCCATCACTAATAATGAGACGGAGTATGAACCTCTACTTTCTGGCTTCAGGGTGGTGAGGAAAGTAGGGCCCCAGCATCTGAAGGTCTTTAGCGACTCTCAGTTAGTGGTTGGCCATATCAAGGGCGGCTATGAAGTCCGAGAGAAGAATATGAAAAGATATCTCCAAAAGGTAAAGGACTTAACCTCGATCTTTTTGAGCTTTGACATTCAATGAGTCCCCAGAACGGACAATGCCAAGGCAGATGTGCTATCAAAGCTGGCGGCTTTACTGTCCACCGATTGGAAGGAGGGAACTTACTTTGAGATACTAAAAACCTCGAGCCTTGAGGAGCCTCTCGCTATTCAACAAATTGATGAAGAGCCCTGCTGGATCGACCATCTACTCAAATATCTGAGGTTGGATGAGCTACCGTCTCATCGCAGAGAAGCTCAAAAAGTAAGAAAGCAAGCAGCCCATTATGTCCTCTATGATGACAAGTTGTATAGGCGATCTTTCTCCTTGCCACTATTGAAATGTTTGCATCCATCTGAGGTGGATTATGCACTGTGAGAGGTTCATGAAGGTATCTATGGAAGCCATTTGGGGGGTAAATTCCTCTCCTACAAGATTCTCCATCAAGGATACTAGTGGCCCACCATGCAACAAGATGCAGGCGAATTTGTCAAAAAATATGATCACTGTCAAAGGATTTTCAATATCTAGCATCAGTCGGTAGCATCTTTGACTCCTATCATTGCTCCTTGCCGTTCGTCCAATGGGAGATGAATGTTCTTAACCCCTTTTCTCTTGCATCAGATCAGCGCAAATTTTTCTTGGTGGCCATCGACTACTTTACAAAATGGGTCAAAGAGCCTCTGGCCTGTGTAACAGAAGCCAAAGTAAAAGATTTGATCTGAAAATCTATAATCTGCCACTATGGTCTCCACAGGATATTGATCACAGACAATGGCAGATAGTTCAGTGGTAACAACTCCATGAGTTCTACAGAGAATATTAGATTGAACATCGTTTTACTTTGATTGGCCATCCACAAGCGAATAGAGAAGTAGAGGTAACCAATTGAACCATCTCGTAAAGCTTAAAGGCCAGGATCAACCAAATTGGGGGGTCATGGATCAACGAGCTTTACTATATGTTGTGGGCCTATCGGACCACCCAAAGGATTCCAACTAGTGAGATCCTTTTTAATTTGGCATTCGAGACTGAGATGGTTATCTCTGAAGAGTTCGGGCTTTCTTTCCTTAGAGTCAAGGAGTATAATGAAGATACCAACTCAGTATGGCTACGGGCTAATCTCGACTTAAGTGAAGAGAGTAGAGAGCACACCACCATAAGAATGGCTGTCTACCGTCAGAGAGTGGTCAGGTATTACAATTCTCAAGTTAAACTGAAAAAATTTCGAGCTGACGATTTGGTATTACGGCGGGCTGAGGTTTCACAGCCCACTAAGCAAGGGAAGCTATCATCCAACTGAAAAGGTTCTTATCAAGTGAATAAAGTAGTACACCCTAGAACTTACAGACTCAAATAGCTTGACGAGATGCTAATATCCAGGCCATGGAATTTGGCTAACCTCCATATGTACTATCAATAATATTGTAACATCTTTTTATACGAATGAGTCTTCAGGTTCAATATTGGCATGAAAGAATCTCTTTCTAGTTAACTTCACAGATTTTCTTAGCAATGACTACGGTCGATTCACGGAGGACAATCCGGACGACCTCCGTGACTTGAAAGCAGGGATAACTTATAAGATCTCTGCAAAGCCTAAGTTGCACGAGAAGCAGAGAGAGACTCTAAGGAACCCCAGAGGGCTAACTAACTAGACCCTCAGAAGGCCGCTGAGAAGGTCACAAAATGCCGCAGGCACACGTTGCCTCTCGCATGAAGATGAAAAGAGTATAAGATACTGTAGGCACAAGATGTCGTAGGCACACGATGCCTCTTGTGAGGGCTAACTAATTAGACCTTCAGAAGACCGCCGAGGAGATCACAAGATGCCTTAGGCATAAGATGCCGCAGGCACATGCTGCCTCTCGTGCGAAGATGAGAAGAGTATAAGATGCTGTAGGCACAAGATACCACAAACATACAATGTATCTTATAAGAGCTAACTAACCAGACCCTCAGAAGGTCGTCAATGAGGTCACAAGATGCCGTAGGCACAAGATACCACAGGCACACACTGCCTCTCATGTGAAGATGAAAAAAGTACAAGATACCGTAGGCACAAGATATCGCAGGCACATGATGCCTCTCGTAAAGGCTAACTAACCAGATCCTCATAAGGCCATCGAAGAGGTCACAAGATGCCATAGGCACAAGATACCGCAGGCACATGCTTCCTTTGGTACGAAGATGAGAAGACCACAAGATGCCTTAGGTATAAGATACCACAGGCACACATGCCTCTCATGAGGGCTAACTAGTCAGATCCTCTAAACACCATCGAAGAGAATACAAGATGGCGTAGACATAAGATACCGTAAGCACATGCTACATCTTGGATCAAAATGAACTGAGTCTGCCACTCATAAGACGAGCCGAGCACAAACTGCTTCTCATATTCTGAGTCGAAGATGAGTAGCTGCTCACGCAATAAATTGAGCACTAGTTGCCTTTCGAGCAGAGTGGTCTTTGCTTTCTCCAATTATTCTTGATCAGCCTCAGCATATAATGGCTCATAGGTTGGTTTGAGATACTACCTAGTCAAGACTCCTAGATTGGAGTGACCCTAAATTTCTAAGGTCAAAGCCGCATGTGACTAAAGTAATCCTAGGTCCCCAAGTCGGAGCTAGCCTCCGCATGCTAAGTCAGAAACATAAATACAGATACGAGACACAAGCATGACAGAAGCAAGATAATTTTCATTAATTCAAATATTTACAAAAGGTGGGTGCCTTGTGCACCTCTTTACAAAAAAAAAATAAAAAAAAAATTCTTTTACATGGCATTCTCAGCACCACATTATACATAAAGAGAAGATCATGTCGGTCCAGAAGATCATGCTAGTCCAAAAGACCATGCCGATTTAGAAATAGATCCCCACCAGCTACCAAACCTAGTTTGAAGCTCTCATCGTCATAGACGACAGCAACGATCAGGTGGCAGTCACTCTCCTCGATCTCCAGCTCAAGGATGAGGAGGCTCAGTCCTCATCTAATGAGGGAGCCTACTCATTGTTGTTCCTAGACTAAAAGGAGTAGAGCTTCAAATATGATATTATCTACAGCAGGAGGACCTTACAATTCTCGAAACCATCGATGAATCTGTCGATGATGGCAATATCAACATCTCCCTCCTAAACTCCGCAAAATTTTGATACTCCTGAATGCAGTGGGCCCGGACATCTAGAGGAATTTGCTCGAACTTATGGGTGTGATGACCCCTGGGCCTTGGTGGGGACCATAAGATGGAAGGTGCCCAATGAGAGAAAGACGGACTCCCACCTCTCTTTTACCTTGGTCTTCACCCACAACAAAGGGGAATGCAAAGGGGAGTGCGGAGGCAATGCCATTGCGGCAGGAGAGAGGAGTTTCTGCGAAGGAAGAACATGGGAGATTGAATTTTTTCGCCCATTAGCCTCTATTTATAGATGCCAACATCTGCATCAATTGCCGATCAACGGCCGAAAAGGGCATGGCTATCCATCAAGAAATTAATGACGTATCTTTCCATTATCAAAAATAAATCTTGATGATGCTTCACGGACTGGGGCATAGTAACGTGGCATGTCCTTACACGTCCTGTGCTCTCTCCTAGGCATAACCTTATCAGAAAAGTCAGCAGCTGTCATTCTCTATGATCACCCGTATTAAAAGAACGGAATAAAGTTATCGCTCGGCTACTCATCTCGGAGTGGTATTATTAATTAATTGTTACAAAATGGCAATAATAAATAATCACCTCGGATCGGAATGTACCAGTGAAAAAGACAAGGTATGATTAAGATAAATTTTATTTATTCTTCTTAAGTTTTTACAATGACCATGAAGGGTCATACTACAAAAGAAAAAAAAAATAAGAAGGCTACAAGGCAGTGCCTGGTGCTGAGGCACTTGCCATGGAGACATCCACTGCGATGGGATCTCAGATTTTATCTAAGAAGTTCAAGTCCAATTCCAGATGCTTGGCGATGACCCTATCCTAGATTGACTACTTCCTAGCATTGTAGGTATCAACAGAATATTCAGCTTTCTTATCCTCATACTCCTCTGAGGTCTGGAAGTCTTCAATAGCCTTGGAAGCAGCTCTGCTTTCTTCTTCTCTGCCACCTCTAGTTGGGCCTCGAGTTCCTTTATTCTCTTCAGGAATCAGGAGTTCTCCTCGATAGTTTTTCTTAATGCAGCCTCAGCATCATCGGCTCTCCTATTAGCAGTGTTGGCTCTCATGGAAGCTTCTCCAGCTTCTCTTACAGCCTTCTCCTTTGCACCTTTGAGCATCCTGACCTCAAGCTCAAACTTCTTCTTTTCTTTGACAAGCTCATGGGAACTCTTTATGTACCCATTCAAATAATGGGTGAGCTGGTAAAAAAAATGATCCTTGTGAATAAACACTAAGCATATATACAAAGTAAATAAAATTGCAGGAAGAAGCATACTCGGATGAGATAATTCACAGCCGTTTTCCTCATCTCCTTTCGAGGGACGTTTAGCAGCTTGTTTGCATTCATAGAAAGAAGTATCTCGAAGAGCAACTCGCCTGCCAACCTGAGGTCCCTCAAGACTGAAGCCTCGAGCCTCAGAGTGGCCGATGCAGCTCCAGATGCACTAGTCGCCTTAGCTGTCGCCTCGCCTGAGGAGGGACCAATAATGAGAGATACTGGTTGAGCCGATGAATTTGGAGGAGCGGGCAAGCTCAAAATTATCTCCTCCAATTTTTGGTCTGCGTGGTCCTCTCGGTTGCCCGCGGTAGTCGAAGCGACAGGCAAACCACCATGCACTGGCACGATTTCAAAGTTGCCAGCATGAGGAGGCTCAAATTCTTCGGACTCTAGAGTTGGCTGTGCAGGATTTCCAAATCTGACATGAGTATTCCACCCACTCATGGGCTCAACTATCCTTTTTTGTAGGACCTTCTTTTTCAATGGACTCGAACTCTTCGCAGCAACCACCTGTGCAATCGAGATGATCAGATTATTAGGATAGGAGTAA
This sequence comes from Elaeis guineensis, assembly GCF_000442705.2. NCBI lineage: Eukaryota > Viridiplantae > Streptophyta > Magnoliopsida > Arecales > Arecaceae > Elaeis > Elaeis guineensis. The sequence continues at coordinate 40,884,604 of NC_026002.2, forward strand.
TGAAAATCAAAAAAATTCAAGGCCTAAGCAGTCGACCTACATATACCTTAGGGAGCGGCCTAGCTGATGCCAACATTAAATAGTGTCTGGACCGACAGTATCTCCTTCAGATCTGAAACCTTGAAGCCATCCAGAATTACTAAAATCCTGCTCCAAGCAACTATTCATTGGGGGTTCCTTTAGCGTGGCCTCTTATGGTTCACCCCAGGCGACGAAGCCTGAATCTTCACCTGACGTCTGAGAAATGAAGATGAATCATAGTTTTCAATCATGGACGACAGAAGGCATACCCAAAAACTAAAAATAGAAGCTATATTTCTTCTTTCGAGATGTTATGTACCACCATCCATACGAGTCTGGATGCCGTCTAAGGCTGAAAAGGAGATGAAAGAATATAACGCTGGGATCGATCCCAGCCTAGACACATACTGCGATGGAGCTACAGATATGCCGCCATGAGTTCGGCATAATTGTGCATGGCGATATCTCAAAGAATCGGAGAAGCACCACAAAGAAGAGGTGGAAAGAAAACCGCAATCCTGCTTGAAATTACTCCTCATAAAGACTCATCCGTCCCAAAGGTGGTTGGCAGACTTGGTCGTCCGAATCCAAAATTTCTAGCTCAAACTCTAGAGGGATCTGATACTGTCCGTGAAGCACTACTATGTTCCTATCAGATAGCTCAGATCGAAATCTTAATAGTGTGAAGGCAGAATATTTGGAGACCATTCTCTCAAGACACAAAGGATGGTAGAAGAAAGAAGTGCCTATACCAAAAGAAAAGGAGAAGAACAATTTGAAACTTTGTAGAGCTTACGTATGGTCTTGTCTGGGACTTTAAATAATTCTTGGATTAGCAAAACCTCCAAAGGCCATTTTTCATTAGCACATTAATTGCAGGAGACGTGAATCGACGAAGGTGAACACGCGCATGATGCGTGACGACCATCGATGGATATAATTTTTGCTATCGATTTGGTAGTTAAAGTCAGTAGCATGCAAATTATACTTTATACCACTTTCGAAGGGATACATAGAGACATGCACCAACACCTCCCCACATGGAAATGATGCGAATTTCAGTCTTCTCGAAATCTGTACGACAGGTATGAGACATCTAGTCCGGATTGGAATTCAAATTATAATTCATATTGTATTTTATGATTCTAACTTTAGCTAAATTTAATTTAGCTTAGATTTCAACTCGAATTATGGCTCAGCCCATGCCTTGCTCGAAATAGCCCAGATTGTACACTTGCTTAAATTATAACACTAATTAAGTTTTATGATTTTAAGTTTTAGCCAGCTACTTAATATATATTAACATTCGATCAGTATGCTTCAGAGCATAATTTGTATTCATCCATAGATGGAACCAAAATCAAATGTATTTATATATTCCTAAGAAAATTTTGTTACTAAATTGAAAGGTGCAGATTATAAAAAGAAAAAGAAAGAGGAGACGTAAATCACTACTTAGAAGCATCAGCAGGGTAAGTATCTACGAAGCAGTCTTCCTCAGCGTTAACATCCCCCTTGGTCTGAACGGCTGTGTTGATGTTACTCACCTCGACAAAAAAATGGGATGCCCTTGCAAATCTCTTCGTACTATCTACCACCACAGCCAACAAGCTCTCATCCAGACGGTCAGTCTATAGGGGCTCGACAGGGTTTGAGAGAAAATGCATCCGGACGATGGTTCTATACTTCTTGAAGCCCGCGAAGAATGCCATCTTGCAAGTTTAGATTATGATTTTGGCTCCATTCTTAGCCAACCAATTTTTTTTGTTTTCAGCATTTTTCAATAAAAGCCCTTGCTCTATTAATTTACCCCAAAGAAGTTTGTGATTTACCTTTCTCTCCTCCAACTTCTTCTTCAAATCCTCCACTTCTGACAGGGTCTCTCAAGTTTCAACAGGTAGTTCTGGAGATGCCTGGACCCCTTTAGAAGTAGAGCACCCATCTTCTCGAGGCATTCTTTCTCCACGGCTCGTCCCTTCTGAAGTTCTGGCCCTTTTGGTCGGACCCTCACTAAGACTCTTTCGAGAATGAGTTTTGGGGAGGGAAAGATCTCGGCTTCTTCTTCCCTCGAGTGTCCTCCTTAGCTGTTCCAAATCATCACGGGTCCAGTGATAGTCTCTCTCGACCGCTAACCTCTATCTCTCGAGACCTTCAATCTGTCTCTTGAGATCCTCGACCGTTCTTTCAGCTCTAGATCTTTGCCGCTCGAGAGCCTCAATCCACTTTTCAGCCAGTCTCAATTTCTCATCTCGACAATCAATTTTCTCTCGAGCTTCGTGGAGGGCCTCTTCAGAAGAGTTGAGCTCCTTCACCAGCTTGCCATTCTTGTTCTCCATCTGCTCCAGTTGATATTTCAACAAGTCAACTTCCTCCCTCGCCACTGTAAGTTCCAAGGATGGGTCATCAGGGGTACAGCCAATATGATTAGCGAGGTAATGTCCCACCTGTGCAAAATTTTATGAATAAATATCAAAAGCGTTACAGGTGGCAGAAGATTGAAACATAAGTGTTTGGAAATCTTTTACCTAAATGAAAGATCTGAAGATGCTCAACATTTATTGTTGCACTCTTCGTCCATCCAAAAGCTATCCTTTGAACGAAGGAAGAAAATCCCTCAGGAGTCTTGTCGTGACTTGGAGTTCTCTATCGCTGAGGGAGCAGAAGACACCGGCTACGAGGGATCTTTGTGGAGGATAGCCATAGGGGTACATTGGGCGGCCATCATCGGCTCTTGGGACTCATTCATCTTCGTGCCTACTTTTGGCATCCCTTCGAGAAGACCAACCGTGCCCTCCACTCGTCTCTCCTTTGCTGAAGCTCCTGACGGGTGGTTGCTCGCATCCTTTCCTTGTGCTTGCTTCACCAATGTTTTCTCTGATAAGGTCTCCTCGAGTGTGGCCATCGTGACCATCGGCAAAAGAATCACAAGCTCCATGATTGGAATGGAATTCTCATCTCTCCTAACCCTAGGTTCCAATATGGCGACTGAAACCTAGGTGTCACCCCTCACCGAAACTGGTGGGCTAATGGACAGAACTCTGGCCTGCCTCCTACGGACCGATGTCAATTCAAGCCTCTTCATATGCTAGGGATCCATCTCGCCTTCAAAAATCACAACAAAACAACAGAGCGGGAGAAGGTTGCTATCACCTTTCGACGCTCTTGAAGCACAAATTTGAAGGGGGGAAGAAAATGAAAAGCTGCCACTGGATAATTAAATTTTCAAAAAAAAAAAGACTGTCACCTGAATGGTCCCATCGCTCACAGCCATCCGCATCAATTGCTCTAAGCTGATGTCACTCATTTTAAATGCTGCAGATAGGTGTCAATTCGAAGGCACGTACGCCTCTCGATCTGAGGTACTTTTGGGATACTCCTTTTATCTGACCCTCAAACTCAACAGTAGAAGGCTAGTGTTACGGTGGTTACCATGAGTTTTTCGGATCAGCATGGTATCACAGGCTACTTCAAGTTGCTGAGCCACCTCCATGGCCACCAACTATTATGTAGAGCCATGCTGTCCACCTCAAGTGGATCAACTCGGGCATAAGTGACTCTTCCAATCTCGCGGGAGTGATTGAAGACTGGATTATCTCATCTACAATGGTATGTCCAACGGTCCTGTAATCTCGAGATCGTACAATCTCACAGCTATGTAATCAGCTATTCGACAACCTTCTATATAAACTACCAGAGCTTCGAAGACCAAATAAGCCAATCAATTCCTCTCAGAGAGCTCGTTGCTGTTTCATTATTCTTTGAACCTGATTTGAGTATCGAAGGATTCTCGTCAGAGCCACAACCTTCGATTTAGACTTATTTTGGAGGTTACTCCAATGCCAATAACTTTATGTGAGGCTCAATCACCCTTCCTCCGACCTCGATCGATTTCTAGCAACAACACATGGCATGGGTGGGTATGATTGGTTGGCTGGTGCAAGAAGACAAAAAGTAAAAGTAATGTTTAATGTAAGTTGTTTAAAATAAGTGGCCAGAGAAAAAGAGAAAAAATAATTTAGTCTTGAACCAACTTGGATGATTAAATAGGGCAAAACTATCTAACAACTTAGATATTTTTATCAATTATTGCAACACTCAGTTATATTGACGCATCCAAAGAGACACACCAGTTAAGTGAATTTTAGGCAAGATTACTGAATTGTGCTAGCACTTTATTTATAGATTATATTTGATAGTTGGCAATCTATTCAGATTGTTGTTAATTTAATATAGTAATTTGGATTACTACATTTAATATACTTTTTGAATGGTAATTTACATTATCTTGACAATCCAAATTGCCTTACGAGAAGCAATCTGGATTGTCTTGGAGAGGAATGGCTATCCAGATTATCATTTTTTTGATAATATTGTAATAATTTTGGATAAAATTATTTCTTAAAAAAATCACATAAAATTTATTGTCCAATCCTCCCCCCTCCGTATGTACCTTCGGTCTGCGGCTCGTCTACTCTTATCCTCCATCACCTCTTGTGGCTCCTCCACACCTATCTCCATCATCTTTACGGCTCCATACATGCCTGTCCCTTTTCTACCCTCTCCAGTATATGTGATTCTTCGTATCTCTCGATCTATCACTTTTTCGTATCATCATCACATTCATATTACTCCAGTTATTTTTCATCAGAAAAAAAAAAGAATACTAAAATATAATTATTAAAAATATTTTAAAATTTTAATTTTATATTATCAATAATTTAATTATTATATTAAATATATTAATTAAATTTTTAAATAATTTTATTATAATATTATTTTTATATATTAAATATAGTAATCAATAAATGATGGTAATCTATAGTGAAGATAATTCATGTTATCTTTCAAGGTCACCAAACGCAACCATAATGTTATGCGGTGACCAGGAAACTAGCCTCACTAGGTTGCTTACGTCCGGTAAAAGTACGGAACTGAAGACGTCCCTTTTTTTTTTTTTTTTGTGTGGTACAACGTCCTAATGAATTTTCTTTGTGCACACATTACTATGGGGAAGCTTGGACTAACTCAATGATAAGAGGACGCGTGTTCGTTGTTGTCTGGGAGGAAAGAAAGGAAGGTACTGATGACAGTGGGATAAGTCCCACATGATCTTTCGCGAAGTTAGTTGGCGTTACTGATTCCCTGGCAACCTCTGACTCTGCATGTAAAGTTGGAGAAAACAAGCTTTAGATAAAATAGATGGTTAAGTTTGAAGTACTCATAACAGGATGGTGGCTCTGTCTCAAATCTAGATCTAACTTTAGGATTGGAAAATTAATCTAATATAATTGCTGCCACTTTTTTTTGATTTGTTTTTTCTTTGGGCAAGAGCTCTCTCTGATACCGGGTGTTTGATTTTGTTGTGGCATGATGGAAACAAATGCACTAAAGATAACAAGTCTGATTCCATGAGATATTTGTTGATTATTCGTACACAAAATTGGCGTACCTTAATGTTGGGTCACCATTATATTGTATAAAATGTTTGTTGGTAAAGTACTGATCTCCGGAAATCCAAATCTGAGAACAATGAGTGACTCAATTAATGATATGAGAGACCTAAAATCCTTAATTTCTGAAATGACTGAACCCCAGCTATAACACCGCGAACATCTCGTTCTCGGGGGAAAAAAAAAAAAAGAAGAATTGCTAACAAGTTATCACAGGGATCTGTAGTGCCGGACTGTGAAGTAATGATCTTGGATGAAGTGAAATTCGCAGCCGAGCAGTTGTGGAGAAACTAAATATGGTGATAAAGGTACAAATGCTATTTTAAATACTAAGAAGAGGTACAAACAGTTGCAGGGGTCTGTTCTGCTTTACCTGCTATTCAGTGGCTGCAGGACTATGGTTAGCTTCGTAGTTTGGTTTGTCAAACTTCATGAATTGCTCTGCAATTTCGGCAACAACTTTTGAATAAGATTTTATAGTAACTTTCATGTCCTGTTTGTTTAGTTGATGTGATTTTTTCAGAGAATCTCAGATTCTCAGCTTCTGGCGACAGAGCATCTCAAATAAATCTCATTGGGAAGTCAAGATGAGGCATTCTATTGTAGATTTTATCTACCAAATTCTGGCCGTCACCAATCGGGTGATGGAGGATGTGATGGACCCCGGAGGAAAGACTCCAAGATGCCTTTCTTCATTTGCTGGAATCTCTGGTTGTTCAGAAAAAAGCAAATTTTATAACAAATCAAAATAAGATTTGAAATGATGATAGGATTAACCGAATCAATAGATGATCTAAAAAATAAATAAACAAAGAACTCATGATCTTCAACAAACTTTGGTCGGTTACCATGCATGTTAGAAAACCATTTGACCCTGTAAGTCTTTTTCTTTCTGGGGAAAATAGAGGCAACAGAGAGCTGTCCCCCTAATTTATTTCATAATAAAAAAATAAATACAGATTACATAATATATAAGAGGGTATTGGAGAAAAAAAAAAAATCAAAATTTGAAAGACGATGCCAAGCTTTCAAGTCTCTTCCAAGGGCTTTGTACGGTAGAATTAGTCTTAGATGGATAAAGAATGCTCCAGTTTTTCAAAAAGAATGCTCTAGTTTTTCAAAGATTGAAGGATGTTTTACAAGACATAGTAAATAGACCATTTCTTGATTAAGAAGATACGAGCATTTCTCTTCCTTCATATCTTTCAGTAAACTGCGACCATTAGCATATCTCTTGCTGCCTTATTGTCCAAAAAACTTCTATTCTTCTTCCTTCAACTCATCCAAAGATTAAGGAATGAAGATAGCCTTCTTTTTAATCTCTGTTGGATTTTGGCATCTCAAATTCGACCTACAGTAAAGAAGTCCATAATAGAGAAGTCCAAGATGGAGAAACCTAGCAGACCAGATCTGCAGATGTAGGCGCACAGGCCCATAAAGGCGTGCGGCCCAGCACGCATGGCACGGCGGACCATCACACGGTCCACGAAAGAAATCACGGTCCATGAGCGAGGTGTGGACTATGGTGGGGACGATTTTACATGGTCTACGTGTGATCATGGATTATTTTCCATGATCAGACGACCACGACATGCGCGGACGTACGATCTTACGCGATCAAGTAGCCATGGGCGTGTACAGGAGTGATTGAACAATCGAAAAAAGATTTTGAGGCCTAACAGGAGTTTGGATTCGATTTGGACTTGTTTTGGGCTCTATAAAAAGACCTGACGACCTGTGGAGTAGAGATAAGTGAGCCTGAGGATATTGTAGATCTTGGTGAGCAATAGAGGATTTTTTTTGGGGGTTTTGAGAATATTATAAAGAATTTTTTGAGTTTCTTGTTGATCGAGAGAGGATTATGAGAGTTGAGAGTGTGTGATCTCTTCTTGTATTTGTTTATTTCTTTCATAGTAAAACTTGCATTCTCCATAGAGATAAGCCTTAAGCTGATCGATGTATTTTATTGTGTCTTTATATGATCTTGGGCGGGGGATCTGTATTCCACACTCGTGAGGAATCCTTCCGAACAGTCTCAGCTATAGTTTAAGAGTAGTCCATAAACTCTAACCAAATGTGTATCAGTCGATAATGTGTATCAGTCTTGATAACATTTTAATATTTTAGTATTATTCATCTCTCCCACTCTGATTGTATCTTTTGTGTTCTCCACAATTCATGAATAGAAATCGGGTCATCCTTACTCAGAAAAAGAAACAGGGTGATCCTAGAAGAAAAATAGGAGTTATTAATCTAGTTAAATTCGACCATACTATAATTACTAAATCTGTGTTTGAAATGTTCCAGGAGAGAACAGATATAAACTAGAACCATCTCTTTGAGGGTGCTTTTAAATCCCATGTCACCATTTTTTAACCTTGAGAGCTTAGTCACCTAAAATGCATTGCTGCCTCCATTTAGGCTTCCTCATTCTTCACTGCTATAAAATATGCACTACCATTTCTTTGGCTTATCTACTAAGGAAAAAGAGACAGAAAAGTGGGCATCCAAAAGCTTTTGTAAGGCTTTAATCATAGAGAGACGACCTTTCTGTTGTGTAGGATCCGATACTATACAATGTAGTAGGAAGAAATAAGAAACAAAACAAGAAACGCCATACAAATACGTAGATCGACTTCAAGTCTACCTCCACGGGGCGTGCAACTTTTACTATGAGAAAATAAAATATAACCAATACAAGAAGAACTCACCACTCAACCCTTATACAAGAGTCTCTCAACAAGAAATCCCAAAATCCTCACAAAAGCTCTCTAAAACCTCTCTTGAAGCCTTTTTGCACCTCTAAGACGTCACCAGCTATCCAACGCAATAAACGGCTCGTCAATCAAAGCTATATAGGCTTCAAAATCTCAAAAATACTGTTATACTAGGAATACTGAGTCCCAATCAGCCCTAGAACCATCCGTGGCCGTCCAATCATGATCGGCTTGCATCAGAGCCATTCGATCGTGCACTATAGCCTTAGATCACGTCTGATCATGCTCGAAGTCATTCTTAGTCATCCGATCATGAACAACTAGCTCTAGAGCCATCGGATCATGCAAAATCACTCGTGGACCATGCGTGGACCGCGTGATCGATCCACGCAGCCTCCATAGACCGTGCAGCACCCTGCGGTCCATGGTGGACCGTGCAGGTTGCTGGGCCTAAGCGCCAGTAAATGCGTTAGGCCAACCTGCACGTGCCCATGCTGGGCCGCACGTGCATCCGTCGGGCCCGACTACGCCACCATTGGCCTCCGCCACCTCATGCACTGTGCCACCTACTTTGAGCTTCTTTCATGCGTATCTTCGTCATCTGAACTCCGTTTGGGCTGTTCTTAGACTTGTTGGACTCTGTTCGTCATCCTGGACCTCGTTGTGGGCTCAGTGTAGATCAAATCTTAAGATATATTTTTTAATAATTTTCATCTCGATTCGATATTCGATCTCCATCTGTCTCTAAAAGTCTATGATCCATCTTGCTCCCACATCCTGAGGCATACCTACTGTCTCATGGATGGATAAACGTGAGAGTCGAGCCAGGTCGCTCGATCCCATCTCCATTATGGGCTGTGTCCACTCTGACCAAAGATCTGCTCGGAGACGTCTTCTGTGGTAATAGAAACTTCACTTTACGACATCACCTCTCATTCTCTCGAGTCTCTCGTTTAGTGTCCGATCCACCTCCACCTGGAGCTCCTGTGGGGAAATTCAGTGCAGGGGTAAAATGGTAATTTTAAATTTTTTTCAAAATTATGATTTTACAGTAGAAAAATATTAATTAATCTAATTAATTAATATGAATTTATCCTACACTAGGATCTAAATATGATATATAGCATGCATGCATTTAAATTTGAAATTCAAATTCGAACAGTAAACACTTTACTGTAATGTGTTCAGAACACAATACCTTTGTGCGGGTAGTAGATCACCGTAATCTGATCACCATCGAAAGAGTCTGATCATCGCGATGCAGCCACACAGTGTGTCTGGCCTCTGTGGATCATCCACACGAAGCTTCCGATCTGATCGACTCCTCACGAGTGCTAGCTCGTTGTAGAGCTCTTTTGACAGTCGATGCTGATCGAACTCCTTCGATCGATGTCTGTCGATTCTTCAGACGCTCCAGATTGTCAACAGACATGCTTGAGAGGATGTTGAAGATCTTTCTAAAATTTGTGGGCTCACGACGCTCGTAGCTCACCTTCTCACTTCCCGAACCCCAGGCTAAAACTCTAGGGAACTCACCGAAAACCTTGCACCCACTTTTCTTTCTTTTCTTTCTTTTTCTCTTGAAAGGATATAGACTTCCTTCTCACGCACAAGACTTCCTCACGCCCCAGAATTTTTCTTCAAAAATCTCCTTCTTACACGCCCCACTCTTCTCCTCCTTTTATAACAACGTCAAACGTCTTATCCAAAAGAAAGGATAAAGATGAGTAGTTGCACATTTGAATTCAAATCAAATTTTGAATTCAAATAGACACCAACTCATCTCTTATCCACTAAAGGTGTGAGGTGTGGCTTAAATTGTGCATGGAGTGATTTCATGAGAAATCTTTTCTCATGTAATAAATGGGGCGTAAAAAAAGGGATAAGGTGCAAAGATTGATTGCCCATTCAAATTCAAACTTTATTTTGAATTTGAATGGCCAACCAATCATCCTTATCCATTCATATGGCACATTAAAGTGGGGCATGGAGAGGGCTTGGCGTGAGAAAAAAATTTATGAGAAGTTCCTTCTCATGAATTCAAATGGATGCAATGGAAGTGAGGTGGCGCATGGAGATTGGGTCAAGATGGTTTAATTATTTAAACCAACCTAATTGAACTAAATAAGTTAGGTCCAATTAGACTAATTTAAATCCAACTAAATTAAGCTTAATTAGGCTCAATAAAATCCTAATCAAATCAGGAATTGACTAAGCCCAACCCCTGATCAGATCAGAGACCAAACCATCTCGACGATTAGGTCAACTCTTAACCTAATCGGGTCAAACCCAACTGAATCCAATTCAATTGGACTTGATCCAAAAATAATTACTCAATCAAATTGAGTTAATTAGCGATCAAATCACTAATTAAACTTCTCATAAATACTGAGTCCAAATCCGATGGGCAATCGGGCATCAGAATTCATCGATATGTAACCCTAATCGAAAAGTCCCAACCAGTGCGACTCTTGACCTCAGTACCCATAATGTGTGGAACTTGTGATCAGAGAATCCTGATTCTCAATCACTGAGTCCCAAACATGTAGGATTCTACACCAACCATTAGATCAGATAGGAACCTCTAATGTGTGTGACCCCGCAGGTTCGAACCTAAGCCGGTAGCACAGAAACCAATTTCTGTACTAATCGAAGTGACCATCTAGCACTGGTACCCGACGTCTGGATAGGTCGAATAGTCGCAATCGCAACACTCAGAACCTACATGAATATTATTACTGTATAATTCATCCTTTTGACCCCTGTGTTTAGGATGACTCAGGGTTAAACTGTCAACCCTGATCAGATCATCCGAATCGTGCTCAACTCAAACAGTCCTGTGACTCCTTACAAGGACTACCCTGACCAAGATTTTGCTAAATTAAAACATGATTGTACACATCTCCTAAATTGGAGTGGTCAATCCCATCTTGACACACGCACCGATAAGTCAAGTACTTGACTACACCTAGCAGCCTTCCGTCATTGAATTAGAAATTTAGGTAGTCCGGTGCCTAAGTGCAGTGAGTTGCTTGCAAGTCATCGTGGCGGTCTCAGGTCGGAGGAACATTTATACCCATATTCCATCGGAGCAAATTTTGACAGCAGAAATAGCTCCGGAGTCAGTTATGTTCAGTGCAGATGTATCCTTACATCTCACCTGTATGCCATACCAGTGTCTCCACACTCATTGGTTAAGAGGACAACCAACCTATATGACACACAACGACCTATGCTTGATAAACGTTGTCGTCCTTGGTAACAACATATCATTTGGTCACGAACAAATTTAAGGACTAAACGACAAATCCTCCTTTGTCGAGTCTAAATAGTCCTAAGGACTTCACTACAACATAGGAGTTCATTAGAAGATGAAACATTTTATGATGAAAAATATCAAAATAATTTTTATTAATTCATAATTCATGTACATATACAAAAATAAGCACAACCGTCAACAGGCTGACGATTGACTTTGAGACACTATTCCCAACAGCTCCACCTTGCTCTGGACTCCTCCTGGCTCTTAAAGCTCCACCTCACACTAGGCTCCTCGTTAGGTAATAATGTCTTCTCGTCCTCTTCTTCTCATCTAGAATAATTCTATCGCTACGCAACACCTTCAGAATTTCTCCATCAGCTACCGTCCTGTAGTCTTTTAAATTCAATCTGCTCAATAAGATAAGATTCTGTCTGAAATCGGATATGCATCGACCTCCCTCAATCTCCTCACTATATCATGTGTCCTTCAGCTGACCATCCCGATGCCTCTGATCGCACAGCTCGATCCATCCGACAGATAAACAGTACTCTTACTGCTCTCTAGGGAGTCAAACTGCTCCTCTCTGTAACATACGTGATAGGTGCATGCAGAATCTAAAATTTACTGCTAAAAAGAAGTAGATATCTCATCAGATATCTCCACGGCATCACCCTCTGACTCACCACTGGCCGTCACTGCAGTAGCCCTCATCTGATCCTTGAGTTGAGGGCAATCTCTGGCTAGATGCTCCAACTCATTACATTGATAATATCATATTTTACTTAAGTCTCTCATCCTGGACTTAGACCGCCCTCATCGCGATCTCCTATCGTTCTGTCTGTCACCTCTTGCTCTTCTAGAAACCACCAAAGCTGAGCTGCTGCCTAAGCTCGAAGCTAGATTCTCCCTCCTAAGAATCTCGTTCTGGAGAATCACCGCGATGACTTTATCCATCTTGATGGTGCTCTTCCCCATTAGAAGAGCAGTTATCAAAGACTCATATGAAGGGGGAAGCGATTCTAGCAAGACCAGCATCCTAGTCTTTTCCTCAACTTTCTCGCCAACGGTGAGAAGGTCGGTGAGGATCTTCTAGAAGTGGCTGAGATACTTCTGCACACTCTGTCCCTCAGTCATCTGCAGCTAGTAGAACTGTCTCTAGAGGAATAGGATGTTGGTGAGAGACTTTGCCATATTCAACTTCTCGAACTTCAACCACAGCATCATTGGGAAAGTCTCGCTAAGTACATGGATCACCACCTCATTCGCTAGGTACAAACAGATCATACTCACCACCTGTATCTGAAGCTGCCTCCAATTCTGTACCTTGATAGTAGTCGGCTTCTTCTCGCACAAGAGAGCATCGATCGACCCTTACTGGACGAGCATGTCTTTCACTCTTGCGTGCCACAAGAAGAAATTGCTCTTTCCATCAAATCTGTTGATCTCCATCTTAATTGTGCTTGTCTTCTCCATCTTCTATTTCGATCACCACCGCCGCAACCTATGCTCTGGTACTACCTTGCTCTGATACCAATTATTGTACAGGATCCGGTACCATGCTGTACAGTAGGAAGAAAGAAGAAACAAAATAAAAAACACCATACAAATACATAGATCGGCCTCAAACCTATCTCCACGGAACATGCAAGCTTCATTATAAGAGAATAAAATACAATCAATACAAGAAGAACTCACCACTCAATCTTTGTACAAGAGTCTCTCAACAAGAAACCCCAAAATCCTCATAAAAGCTCTTTGAAACCTCTTTTGAAACCTTTTTTCACCTTCAAGATGTCACCAGCTATCCAACGCAATAAATGGCTCATCAATCAGAGCTATACAGGCTCTAAAATCTTAAAAATACTGTTACTCTAGGAAAACTAAGTCTCAATCAACCCTAGAACTATCCGTGGCCGTCCGATTGTGATTGGCTCGCACCAGAGCCTTTCGATCGCGCACTATAGCCTCAGATCACGTCTGATCACGCTCGGAGTCATCCTTAGTCGTCTGATCATAAACGGCTCACTCCAGAGCCATCGGATCGCGCAAAATCGCCTGTGGACCGTGCATGGATCTTGTGATTGATCCATGCGGCCTCCATGGACCGCTCAGCACCCTGCAGTCCACGGTGGACCGCACAGGGTGTTGGGCCTGGATGCTCGCGAATATGTTGGGCCGGCCTACGCGCATGCCCTTACTGGGCCTGCCTGCATGTTGGGCTGCACGCACCTGTGTGCGCATGTCCGTCGGGTCCGACTGTGCTGCCGCCGGTCTCCGCCACCTTGTGCACCATACTATCTACTGCGAGCTTCTTTCGCACGTATCTTCGTCGTTTGGACTCCGTTTGGACTGTTCTTGGACTCGTTGGACTCCGTTCGTCGTCTTGGACCTCGCTGTAGGCTTAGTGTGGATCGAATATTAAGGCATATTTCTTAACACTTTCTTTCGTGAATTAAATTCGAATGGCCTAGTTAACCTTGGGACGGACACCCTCTACAACCAACAAGGTAGAGTTTGGGCTCATCACGCCTCGGTTGCGTCCAATAGCTCACGCTGGCAGGGACCAGAAGAGTCGTGTTTGTTCGCTAAGCTCGGCTTTCTTATTTTGAAATGGAAACAGAGAGTATCCGGCTTAGCTTTGGCCAGACATGCTAGTGGAGAAAGCTTGCTTAGCTTTGGCTACACAAGGCATTGGAGCAGCCATGTGAACAGGTTTGATGCAAGACATTGTTCGTGGTTTGATCTCGGACAGGTTAAGGACAATTCTTTTCTATGTCAAGGAACGAAACATCAGGATTGGTAGGAATGCTTGCCTTTTTTGCATGGATGAACCCAAATTTGTACAAGCGATCAACCATAAGAAGTCATGGTCATGGAACTTACGTATCCCATGGAAGAACTTCGTTCTAAGCAATTGCAAAATGCTCCAAATGTCGCACATGCCAGTGGAGGCAACTGTCACTCTGGGTGGGCTGCAGTATTAGAATGGTGTGGTAATAGTTTGTTGGCATGATACAAACAGAATACCTTCCATCAAAAAGAATCATATAAACAGAATATCAACAGGATAACACTCTCTGGAGAATGACTGTTCGATAGCTGCTCTTTTTGAGCAAAAATGGGAGCCAAGGCCATCCAATTTAGCACGCAAATGTTTAATGCGTGTGTATAAGAACCGATAACACCATGTGCTTCAGACTTGGACCAAGCCTACGAAGCCTATAACACTAACTGCATGAGCTATACTCGAGCTAGATCATGGACACCTCCTAGGGTGCATTCCATCCATAGATGTCATATTGATGGTCCTCTTCTATTTAAACTAGGGTGCCGGTCTCAGTAGGCCGGCCCAGAATTAAATGTTACGTGTTGAAGGCGTTTACTTGGGTCCACAGGTCGAATGCGGCCTGCTCCGTGTGGGCCCGAGCCCATTGTTAGAAGCTCGGATCGTGGAAAAAGTTACACCATATGTGGTGTAAAAAAAATATACCATCCCATCTGATTGGACTACGTAGCCATCACTTTCCAACATATATTTAATGTCTAAAGTTTTATTTTTTTATTTGAAATTTTGAATGACAAAAATATCCTTCTTTCTATTCATAATTTGACCACAAGATATCATAACGAAGGGAAGGATATTTTCATCATTTAAAATTTTGTTTAATGATGAAAATATTTTTTTCTCTTTTTGATTTCTAAAATAAAATATGACTTTCTGTATGTAAAAAATCATAATTTGACTGTAGGATATTATAATATAATCACATAATATCATAATTTTTTAGAATAGAAGGAATATTTTTGTCATTCAAAATTTTAAATGAAAAAATAGAATTACAGATATTAAATACATTATTAGTTACGTATTGAAAAATGATGACCAAATATTTTAAGATGATTGGATGTTACACTTCACGTTATTTTTATTACACCACATGCGGTATACAAAATTTTTTTAAAAAATTAAAAAATTATTGTCAGCGGCCGCCCAAAGATTTGGCGGTCCGGGAACCTCTTTCCTGGAATGTCACTCTTGTTCTCATATCATCCCTACGCCTCTTTTTTTTTTTTCTTTTTTTTTTTTTTGGTAAAGAGGTATCCCTACTCTTTTTATTGTTTCTTGAACTATTATCCCTGCTCTTTTTGTTGGTGAATTCGTCCTTCCGTCTCCATTGTTTCTCATAGAATATTTCTCATCATCGCCTAACTACTGGACTTCGTAAAAACCACATATTTAATTCTCCGAAGGTTGTAATCGCTCAAATATGAAAGAAAATTGTACTCAGTATATACAATATTATTAAAATAACAATTGCTTTCATCATTATTATTACGTAAAAAGTGTACGTACTGCTAGCTTTAAAAAAAAATGTCAATATTGAATGATTTTTTTTTTTCTCTCAGAACATAAAATAAAATCAATATGCCAAAAACACTAACACTAGGCAAAAAAGATATGAAACACACACACACAGATACATCCCTTCTACTAACAGCATAGCTATAGATCAAAGGTTCTACAATCTTGCTTCCTCTAGCTTTTGTGGTCGTTGGAACGTTTGCTTGGGCCAGAGGGCGGCATCTTCCCTTTAGGAAGGAGGTTGAGCATGAGTGGCTTGTACTTCTCCTTGAGCTCCACTTTTAATGGTGCTGAGCTCCTAGCGATCACTGGCGACGCCGTGCTGCAAGGGGAAAAATTCAGAGGATTGGACTCATGCGGCGGAATTTGATGGCTTTCTTTCGGCAGGGGGATATTTGTTCCTGGATTTGTGGCTGGTATACAGGTGGAGTGAATTCCATTTATAGGTCTTGAAGTGGAGAATTGGGGAATAATGAGGAGGAGGAGAAGAAAGAAGAGGAGTGAAGGGTGAATTTGGTGGAGGATTGCCATGAACATTGAGGAGAACGTCTAAGTAGTTAGGCTTGTGTAAGTGAAGGGAAGAGAAGAAGGTTTTGTGGAAAACTAGGGAGAGAAGGGACAAAGTGGAGAGGTTTGAAAGAGGAGGGTCTGTTTGAGGGGGCGGTAGAGCGGATGGAGGGGGGTTTATGGAGCGAGAAGCGAAGAAAACCCGGCGATGTTTGACTTGTTCAAGTACGTATGGAAGGAGGGAGTTGACTGTTCGTAGTGTGACTTTTCTACGTCCTTCCATTTTGGCAATATACACGGCAAGGCACGACGGCGTACGTGTAATGAAACATGAAAGCCAAAACACGTGTAATGAAATATGAAGCCGATGCACACGCCTGATATAGCGGAAACGGAAACGTGTATACTCTACAGACCAACGACTCATTTGAATGGAAAGATGTGGTTAATGAAAAAAATAAAATCGTCTCTATTATTTAGTTGGAATTTTCAAAAAAGATAGGTTAGAAAGTGGTATTTTTATAAAAATAAAATTTTTATAATTTATTGAAAAGAAAAATTAATATAGAATATGAATTTTTATTTTTTTTCTAAAAATTAATATTTTTTTTATTTAAGTTAAGATCTTTTCTTTTATAAAGGTCCTGCCTCTTCTTTCTTGCCAGGCTGTGCCAATCACATAGACTAAAGCTTATTAATGACAATGGAGACAGCTGGGGGTTATGGTTAGTTTTAATGGGTAGATGAGAAGAATTTACGCGATCGTTTCAATTCTAGCATCATCATCTGCGGATGGATACGGTGACAGTAGTGTGTACTTTCTACAAGTGGCGTTGGGTAGTCTTTGCCTAGTATTCAAGCGTCAAGGGTCAAGCAAAAGAGCCTCTTGTCACGTCTTGCTGGATCCAAGAGACTTGCACTGTTTTGAAAGTTGACTTGTCGACTTTTGACTTTCCACATGAAACGAGCCTGCCTTTAATCAATGAGAGGCTCTCGAGGCACGCGTTCCCCACCGGGTTGCCAAGTCAATACGCAATGCGGAACTGTCTTCAGGTTTCATTTGAACGGTTCAAGGTTATTGGTTGGTCAGCCAGTCAGTCGACGGGGCCTAATAATTGGGACTCCATATGTGAACTTGATATCATTTGAGAAGAAGTTTTGCTGATGCGGCTTCCATCTCTCTCTTTTTTTCATTCTGGCGTAGAAGCCTGCAGCTAAAAGGAACATGTTGGCCAGCAGCCGGCTACAAGTCCTGTGGTAGATCACTGCTGGAATCCCAATTGGGTTTGCCTCACCATTTTTTTGCTGGTGTGCTTGCCAACTACCATCAACGGCTGTTTTGTGTGAACGGTATTAGTGTAAGGAACAAAACATGTCCAAAAGATAATACCCGTGTAAAGTAGAAAGCTCAAACACAAAAATAGAAACAACAGAGCTGAAGCACAGCACTTGGGATGCGTGAGATGCATGTGCCAATATTCCTGCATGAGCCCAACATTATTGATAGTTCTCTGTATTTCCCGGCATCTGGAGATGGGATGCACAGATAATGTTTCGAATGATGGTCAAATAATCTCAGTTCACTAAGTTTACCCCATTTCCATGTTGAAGGGCCTCGTCAGATTTCTGCGGGCTATGTGAAAATGAGAGGTCCAAGTAAGTCAGGTAAACGTATCACCGATCTATAGCCCTTGGACTTTGAGCCCCCATGTCCAAAATTTAAGGTATGGATGGATTGAGCATGAGTCTGAAATCAAGACCGAACTTTTGACCACGAACAAGGTCTAAATCCCAAGCCTGGCCTTCTCATTTCTCAAGCGTTTACTTGGGCCCCAGCAAAGTCCAGCCCCTGTTCAGTTGATGAAAGTTGGACCAGATTCAAACTAGTCTGGCTTATGCCTTGCATTAGTTTGTTTAGGCTCGTAACATTAGCAGATAAGCTTGCTATTATGGGCGAAGCCCAAGAACCTTTTACAGCGAGCGGAATGCTTTGGGAAATCAAATCTTCGCTCACACTCGAGTTCGGACGTGAACTATCACTGCAACAAAAATGGTTTATAGTGACAATATCTTAGTAATGCTCAAAAAAAATATGTAACTATAAAAACTATCCTGCGATGATTTTAATAAATATCATAAAAGATACATAATATTATAATATTTTATCAAAAATGTTACTAAAAGATATTATATAGCGATGATATCTTATAAATATCATAAGAAATTGTATTCTATTATAATGGTTTTAAAAATTATAATGAAAAATTTATAATATTATGATGATTATTTATAGATATTACTAAAATTTATAATATTACGATGGTATTATATAAGAATAATATTTTATAGTTAAATAGAATATAATTGATAATATTTATAATTACATTATTAATTATTTGTCATTGAAATAAATTTTATCCTCTATATATCATTATATAACTAATAATTTTTATTATTAAATATTTATGAATTATTTTTATAATAAATTAGTATCATTACAAACTAATTTGGATTTTTGTGATAATAATATTTAATCACTAAATATGTATTTAAACTTTCTAAAAAAAATATTTCATATATTTAATAATTTTAAAATTAATTTGATTTTAACTATATCAGTCAAAATAGTTTAATAATTAAATAAAAATAAATCTTGATATAAAATCCGCTATCAATATTAAATGCACAATATCACAATTAAGTAATGGTCTATGATGTAATTACTAAAAAATCTATATGAAAGTAAATTTAACCAAGAATTTAGATCTAATCCAATCTAATTTGTATTAAAATATATATGAAAAATTTAAAGATTGCTTATATAAATTATATAATATAAAATTTTAAAATATTATATATTAAATATTATTATTTTTTACTTATAGTATAAATAAGAAGAATTATGAATTATCTTCTTTTAATGAACATTAGAAAAAATATTTATGATTATAAAAATATGTTAAAATTATTTATATTTTAAATAGTAAGATTTTTAAAATATTATAAAGAATAAAATAAAGTAATTTATTTTTCAATTTTCTTTTAAGAAGAAGGGAATTGATTTTTTGTGAAAATAATTAATTATTAAAATTAAAATATCATAATATATTTGAAATAAATATATTTTATAATATGAATAAGTTTTGAATAAGTATAATAAATTATAACTTCATATCATAAGTTAATATTATCATGATAGCTAAGTACTAGATAACTATCCAATAGATCTTATGTCCATATATAGGTGATTAATTAAAATTATAAGATAGATCAAATATCAGAATACCATAATGAAATATAATTTTAAGAGGATAATATTTGATTATAAAAATATTTATTATTAATTTATAAAAAATATATGATTAAAAATATAAATTATTTTTAAAAAATTTTTGATTTTGATTGTATCTATAGTGATAGTTATAATCATGTTAGCATAAATTTACTTATACCAATGCTTACTAAAATCATAACAATATGTGGTAATAGTTTTTAGCGATGCCACTTGTTGTCACGGATTACGAACTATTGGTATAAATTTATCAATAATTTTTTATACTTTTTACGATGGTTTTGACCGCTACTATAGATCATTTTTGTTGTAGTATATACCGAGTATTCTATGTCGTACCAAGCTTGAAATAGGAATCAGAATAGTCTTATTTCTCGAAGCATTTGATTTGTGATCGGAATCTAAATTGGAATGAGAATTAGAATAAAAATTTAAATCCTTTAAGAGAAGTGGGGATTGGATTTTAAGAGGATTGGACATTCTCATTCCATTCCATAATCAAAATTGGAATGAGGCTCTCTCAACCAAACAGCTAGAATGGGAGTCACCAATTCCCATTTCTATTCAAGATCTCAACTCCCCCCAACCATACACTCTTTGAATTTATTTTACTTCCTCTGTGGGTACAATATATTTTAGGAAAATAAATTTAAGACCATGATTTTTGGTCTTCCAACCGTCACCAATTGATGATTTGCATTGCTTGGTAGGTACCTCTTTTTCATGTTTCCCGGTAAACTTTGAGTTCACGAGTCGAACAAATTTGGTTGGTACTCCTGCAAGTACACAGTGGAAGTGAACCGCTGAACTGAAATAAACGAGGAGCCAAAAACATAATTATTTAAATCAGTAAACTGGAAGATGAGAAGATGATTGATTGATAGAAGTAACAATAAAAGAGGAACATTAGAAGTGACTCCAAGATGGTCGATTGTTAATGCTCATATTTTTGGTAGAGATCCATGATTGTGATTTCCTAATGATCATGTATTCATATTTGAGAATTAACCATAGGATATAAATATTCAAAAATTTAAGGGGACAAAGGTCTTCCTAGATGCCTATATGCTATCAAAAAAGGCACAAGCGAGATACATCTTTGTTAACTTCCAAGGCATAACAGCTTGGGATCTCATTCAAAAAAAATTAGTCAAAATATATTATTTAAATTTTTTTACCATATATAATGGTCGATCCCAAATAAATCTATACTGTAGTATCTCCTAACCCATATGAACTATAAATTGGTTCCACTATGATACCATTTTTAACAGAACCTCATTAAAAAAAAAATAAAAATGCTAACATATTATTTGGATTTCATGTTCTTCTACAAGTATTCAAAATTTTTTCAACACACAATCAATGTGAGACTAAATACAAATATGAGATGATTTTGTCATCAATTATTACAAGTACATATGATAAAAGAAGTTTATGTTACCAAAGTACTGTCATATCAAAGTTTATGTTACTAAAGTACTATCATGCCTGTTAATTTTTTTTATTTTGAGGAAATTATCCGTTATTCCAATATGATATCATTTTTAATAGAACCCCATAAAAAAAAAGACTAACATATTATTTGGATATCATGTTTCCTACAAGTATTCAAATTTTTTTCAGTACATAACCAATGTGAGACTAAATACATTAAATCTAAAATTTGAATATATGAGATGACTTTGCCATCTCATATTACAAGTATGTACGATAAAAGAAAGTTTATGTTACCAAAGCACTGTCATGCCTGTTAATTTTTTTTATTTTGAGGAAATTGTCCATTATTATTTCATTGGTTATTTGGAACTAGTTATTTATCAATCACAGAAGAACTATCAACCTCTTCATATAAGTCTAAATTTTGAGCTTCTAAGGATGACTTGCTGCCAGCGCAAAGAAGCTTGGATGCCTAGTGCCCTCTCCTGTTACATGCATTGCGTGAGCAAGGTGTTACTCTCCACAAGTGGAAGAATTTCAGGTCCATGCTTCAAAAAAATCAGGGATTATCATTGCTATCAACATAACTTGGAGACTTCATGGCCAGGTACGCAAAGTCCACTCGAAACCAGATACTTCTTCTGCTTGGTTCAACCTTGAGCTCACTCCTTCCTCTAGTTTCAACAGGCTCAACACCATGCCACGTCCCCCTTCGCACACCACACAACATAATTGTCCAGGTGGCACCACAACAGCCCTCCAAGCAAGCACAAGGCAGCCACACACCCTTCCACCTTGTGGTTCTCATCCAGGTGGCTCCCACCCGTCACACGGCTCATAAATATGGGAAGCCTTTTTGAGTGCTGATCTTGGGATAGCAGTTCTCTCTTTATTTGTGGCTTTGGAAAGACGGGATGAAGGCTCCTCCGCTGTCGTACTCGCCAAACTGCTGCCCTCCATCCATAGGGCGGTCCAAAAACATCTCGGCTCTTAAGCCCAGCAGCAGAGCCTCTAGGTTGGTGGAGGTTTGGGCTAAGAAAGATGCGAGTGAGGAGAAAGGAGAGGCCGAGAAGAGCAAGCAGTCCTTGTTTGGGAGTGTTACAGAGGCCCTTGACTTCTCGCAGGTCAGGTCCTCTGAGGATGCCCAGCTTCTGGAGGAGGCAAGGGAGGCCACCAGATCTGGAGGAAAGATGAGCAGGGAACAGGTAGTAGTTATGTACAAGTAATCACTGCTTTGGTGGGTCGAGAATTTAATTATTTCAATGTGATGGTCATGATGTTTTTGTGCAGTATGGCGCACTCCGGAGGAAGATTGGTGGCACCTACAAAGATTTTTTCAAATCCTATGTTGATGGTAATTTCTTCTGCCCTGCTATTGGCTCCCATGTCCTGTTTCCCTAAGATGGCAAAAATTATTGCATGATTCTTGATACAGAAATCAATTGGAAGAATAACAGTTTGGTGAATTTATATTATACATCAATACTATCATAAATTGTTATTATCTGTACTAATTACAAAAGAAACTAAAGGAAAAGATTTCCCCCCCGGTTAAGAAGTGAAAATAATTGATTTGCTGATAATGGAAAAGTCATGATCAATTGAAAAACTTTGCAATACTTATGGATGATTCAGGACTAGGTTAATAGCTCAACAACAACATTATAGAATGATCAGCAATAATTTTCATCTTTTATGGATAGATATCTTATCTTTACTAATCCTTGGCTTGGTTGATACCCTAGTTGATGGGCAATATGTGGAGGATGGTTGGGTGGATAAGACTTGCAAGGTATGCAAACAGGACACCAGGGGAGAGCCAAGACAAGTTGACAACCTTGGAAGATACGTCCATGTGGCATGTTTAGAGAAATCCAAATCAACGAACTTCTTCTCCAAGCTTTTCTCGAGATAAAGCTCTCCTACTACCATAATCTGTTCTTTCTCCAAATCATATATACAGTGTATCAGGGGGGAAAAGAAAAAGAACACCGTACAATCTGTTCCTTTTTATCAGCTTTATCTAACATATAAAGAGTGTCCACAATTGTTGTATACTGTCTCAAAATTTATAGAACAACTTATTAGCATTTCCAAATCACTAAAATGCTAGGACAAGTCCGAGCAGCAAACCAAAAATCTCCAAAAATCTCATAAAGCATCCGTCTACAAATTTACATTAATGCAAAAAACTGCTGCAGTAATTCTACCTTACGGTTTTTGTTCCTTTCCATAGATAGGAAGATAGACATAAAGTCTCTCAAAATTCTTTTACATAATGGCAAGCTTACTGTTGCTTCTGTATGAACTATAGATTATAACAAAGAGAAACAGCGTCATAGTGCTATTTTTGAAGCAGAAAGTTACCTTCTATAGTTACAATGAAGAACCAAAACTCCCGATGGAGGCCTTCATCCTGCAAGGATAAATCCTGCACTGGATAATGGTGCTTCCAATCTTAAACCCCGGCGTCACAGTAAACCCGACCTTAAGCTTCTCTCCTTTTTCAGTGGGCACTTGATTCACCACACTCTCCATGTAGTTCTTGGAGAAGTCATCCCCTCTCTTAGCATAAAACATCTCAGCCCTTGGAATAAAAGAATGCACCATCACCAACACTGCCCAAATCCATCTTGCCATTCTTGTGAATGCTTGATAGAACGGCGTCCTTGGGTGCCCACCGCTCAACACGAATGCTCTTTGATCTGAATTACCGAAGAATGAGAATTCCATCTGCGATGGCACCACCATAACATACTTCGATCGGCAAAATCTCCCAAAATTAGAATCAGGGTCTTCCATCAAAGCATCCAAGGGGTCCCGAAAGCTCATAACACGATCAAATTTCTCCAAACTAAAGCATACATCCTGAGCATCACCAAGCATTACCCGAGAAAGATAGGCTTCAAATGCAAATTTCTTGTGAGATCTTTCAGCATATATGACTGAGTCAGATATTAAACTGGCAGCTTCATCTAGATTCCAACCAGAAGCTTTCATTAAGCTAATGAGTGGCTTTGCAAAGTCATGGATGGATTTAGATGTGAACTTAAAGACCTCAGAAAACAAAGCTGGAGTCAATTCTTTCCAAAGTGGAAATAATTCCTCTTCAGGCAGCATTTGCTGCTTAATATTCTGCTCCAATTCCACATTCTTTCGTTCCAATTCCTCAACTTCTGACCTGAGACGGGCAATCTCAGTCTCTCTGCACTGGATTTTGGTCTCCAATTCTGCCAGCATTTCCCGAAACTCTCGAATCTTCAAACATAGAGAAGATTGAAACTTGGAATCACATTTGTGTTTCTTCATATACAAATGTTGTAACTCGGAAAGGGATTCAAGCTCAGAAACAATAAGCTCATCAGCAACATGGATCTTCTTAGGCTCATAAGGGATGTGGGCTTGCTGGAGCTGGACATAGGCTGTTTTGAGAGCAGAGATGGTGTTGAATAGCCTTGAGATCACAGCTTCTTCCAAGCACCCGGAGCTTGAGATCGGTGTTTCCTCCAATGGTTGGGGGTGGATCTTCCAGTCTCGATTGTCGACACAGCAATTGGCCTCTCCAGCATTGGAGCTGTGGAAGGAGGAATCATTGGTGGGTTTTGGGTTCTCACATACACCAACAGATTTCAGCTTGCATAGCTTGGAGATGTGTAGAAAGACGCCAGGGATGTTGGAAGAGTTCTTTGTAGTTCTTGGTGGAGCGGAGTCCATCACTCCTGTGATTTAGAAGAGTGCTTGTAAAAAGAACACTCTGTTTTATAGCTCCAGAAAAAGATAGAAAGTGATGATTTTAAGCATTTTCATTGCCTCGAGCTGGAAAGATCACTATCCAAAAACCCCCAAAGAAGCATTTTTTGAAGCTCTGAAATCTAAAAGACAAGAAGTAAAAGGAGGTGAACGTAGGGAACAGAGAAGGAAAAAAAAAAAAAATCTAAAGGCTTCGACGTTCGCAGAGAGAAGAAAAAAGACTCCGGGAAGTGATTTTTTACAATACAGAGGAAAAAAAAAAGTTAGGGTTTTGAATCAATCACAGGGTTTTAGCTCACAAAAATCGAAACCTTTTTTTTTTTTTAAAAAAAAAGCGAAATAACGGCATATGAGGAACCTGGGTAAGAGTTCAGGGTTCCAGCCAGCACAGAGATGAAAGTAAAAGAAATTAGGGTTTAGGGTTTTAGCCAACAAAGAGAATGGAGCAAGATAGATTAGGGTTTAGCTCCGATTACCTTCCGAGTTGAATCTGGTAGCACTCAAAGATGAGAACTTTCTAAATCCATAGCTTTCTAAGCTTGTCGCATCATTCCAGAAGAGAACTCTACAGCTTCCAGCTACCGCACTGCGAAGAGCGAGCACCGCACCCAGGGTTTCAAGCAGAAAAGTGGGGGAAAATAGGGTATTGAGCTTCCCGAGGCCGATCTAGGTTCGAAAGGGAGAGGCTCTCGAATCCATCCTACCTACACTGAGTTAAAGAATTAAACGTGGGAAAGTCTAGAGAGATCCGTTCCACTTTTCAAATCGAAATCGTCAAAACTAGCGGCCGACCGAATGATGTAGAAACCCTAATTTTGGGAACATGTATTTTAGATTAGATTTGGGTTCTTTCTTTTCCCGAGGAAAGAGACGGAGATTCAATAGTTGGGAGAAAAAAGAATTTTATAGTTATGTATAATATTTTTTTATTTTAGAACGTGTGAGTTCAGTCATTGGACTCTGCGCTCCTCGAAAAGTGGATTCTGGGGACGGTTGGGTTTCGGTGGAAGAAGAATCTGGCTTTTCCCGCTGTCCGGTAGCTGGTTTAAAATCGATGCATGTAGCCAGATTTTCCAAGCTTATTCGCCTCCGCACATCCAAGTGGAGGCCAACGCAGCATGTAAGTACGTGACCCCGTGAAATTTTTTTATTTGATAGAGAAGAGTGTGATTAAATTATTGTTTATGGTGGATCCAACCTTCGATGTCAGAAGCAGTGGCAGGTTCAAATGAAGTCTCCCAAAAGCCTCCTCCCTCTAATCCAATAAACCTTGGTGATGGTACATTTTGAGCTCCAGTTCCGAAACTAATTACTCTAATTACATTATAATAAAAATAATTTGAGATAATAATTAAAAAATTTATTTAAAACCTCAAATTCGTTGCCAAATAGTTTTAGCAATGATTTTTCAAACATTATTTATCCGGCCGTTATCTAAATCAAATACAACGATGTTGTGATTTTAAGCCGATGATTAAATCATCATTGTTTGGTAGAACCTTATCCAAAAATTTTTAATAAAAATCTATAACAATTATAATAAAAAAAATATAATAATTATTTTGACTAAGATAGTATTTTTTTTTTTTTGAAAGTATTGACAATGATTATTTTTATTTAGATAATAATTTTTTAAAATAATTAATAATAATTATTTATTTTATATAATAATTTATTATAAATTTTTGCAACAGTTATAATTATCTAGACAATAGTTTTCGAAAGAATTTGATAACAATTTTTGTATATTCGACAACATTATCCGTATTTAGACAGCAGTTTTTTAAAAATTATTACAATACTTTTTTTCATTTTAGATAACGATTTTTTATGTTTAACCAATGATTTTCGAGAAATCTTGAGTAACAATATTTTTTGATTATAGATAATGATTATATTATTTTTTTTATAACAATTTTTTATGTTTAAGCAACGATTTTGAAGATTTTTTGTACAATAAATTTTTAATTATAGGCAACAATTTTGTTAGACTTTGGGACAACAATTTTTTTTATGTAGGCAATAAATTTCTACCGTTACTTATCCTATTTTAAACAACAATTTACATGTTGTTATGTTCTATTTTTATATTTTAACTTATATTATCAAAATATAATCATTATGCATCCCATTTTAATATTTTGCTCAATAATTTATATTTATTAAATATCAATAAATCATGATAATGTATAACAATTAAAATTATATTTATTAAATATATTTATCGTAATAAAATCTCAATAGTATATGCATACTAAAATATAATCTATAATTTTATATACTATTAATATTTAAAAAAATATAAAAAATAATATCAAATAGTTATTATAATTTTTTTTAATTATTTTTTCGATGAATGATCTTCTCTCTCCGTAGCATTATTTCTTTTTGAAGCATATTTTCATCATGAGTGAGCATTGTAACCCATACTTTATTTTATGCTACTATCGGCTCACTTTCTTATTCTTGAAACCACTCTTGTCATGATTTACCATCTTAATATCAGATCTTAGATGGTACATAATGATACACTGAATCTTGATTCACTTTCTCAGCCCACTCCCTCCCTCTCTCTCTCTCTCTCTCCTCCATCCATCTCGCCCTGCGATGCACATCGCTTGTAATCATGCCTTCCCTCATGGTCAGTATAGCACCGTATGTCCGTATCCTAATGAGCCCAAACTGTGGTGTTTGCTTGTGGGAGTTTCAAAGGATGATCGTAGCTGGCTGTTTCCAAGGTGTAGTCTTAACTTTCATGTCCGCGTTGACCACCGGATTAAAAATCGTTAGCTTGCTCCATCGCCGTGAACAGGCAGCACAAGAAGTAACGTGAGATGGTATGATTTTCGGCAACAAAACTATTGTTTATTTCCAATGTTTTGATGTAAAGAAGGGAGCTTTGGATTTTCGGGTAAACGCGTACTTAGAGGATAATTAGGCTTCCCTTCTTTGATTCTTTCTTCGTTGGTCTGAGTATCTACCATTCAGTCATCCATGAAAGCCTCCAATAATGGACGGCCAAACGCGAATGCAGCCGATTCTCTCTTGCCACCTTGGCTGTGCATAGATCAACGAATAGTATCAATCATCCTGTAAGTGGGCATACTAGACTAATCCGAGTTACCAATTATAGTAATTATACTAGCATACATCGTGTGGCATGATTTTTTTATTTGTTTTCATATTATTCTTTAAATATGATATAGCAGTATAATAAAATATATTTAAAATGTTAGATGATTTGATAAAATTATCAGGGTATCATTACAATATTGTAATAGTTGTTACTTGAAGCCATTGAGTAAATTACATATGTGCATACTAGAGTATAGATGATATATTAAATTTCAAGATTATAAATGTGTCAATTGACTTGAGTTTGAATTGGGACTCAATTATGAGGATATAATTTTTATATATGATATTAAATATATCTTTGTAAAAAAACATTTAAAAATGTATTTATTTTGTATTTTTTTTTGTCAAATATAACTATTACTATGTTAAATAAATTGTGAATGTTGCATACATTTTATTTTTTATAATTGTTATAATATTTTTATAATAAATAAAAAATTACTATTTTATATCATGAAATTATTTGTTTTTATATTTTTAGTATTGATTTAATTAATACATAGCTTTTATCTTATGTGGAATGTGAGAAGAATTTAAATTCTAGCATTAATATTAGTATCTATGCGGATAGCTTGCAATTAATTAATAAATAACTATAATTAATATGCTAATTTAATTAATATATATTTTATATTATTAATAATAATATAAAATGCAAGTAGGATTTAAATCATGCCATTAATATTAGTATCACCTAACAAGTGCCTCATGATAGACTTGCACATGATTTACATATGCAACTTACTTGCTAGGCTAAAATAAGTCAAATCAAAAGAACCCTACAAGAAATGAATCAAACATGCTAAGGTCTAAAAATATCAAAACAAGAGTTAGGTACCTCATAGAAATAAAATAAAATAGGATGGACTAAAAGGAGAAAAATTATGTGTTCTCTTCAAGTAAAAAACATAGTTTTCTTTAATCATAGATACCTAAGGTGGCTATTCCATACCATGTTTGAATTGTTTTTTTTTTTTTTTAGGTATGCATAAATATATTGCACCGCAGTAGTTTCAGTTCAAACTTTAGACTTGGTCTCAACACCCATAATTTTGGTATGGTTTTAGAATAACCAGGTCAATGTTTAGGATTCATTAATGAAAAATAGTATACCTTGCTGAGGCTGTGGCTTGCTAAAAAGAACAATCATCTTCATTATTGTTATGTGTAATTAGATGTGCAAATGAATTGAATCGGACTAGATCATGAGTAACCTTTATCCAACTAGATTTTTGTTTGGTCCTACAATTGGATTCAGATCCAACCTAATAAAAAAATCAGATCAAGTCGAACCAAACTCATAGCTAAAATTTTTGACATATGTGGACCAGATTAGGTCCATATATTACTCGATCCCAATTTGAAAACATTGGAAACATTGGGTTCCGGTTGCTTTTGGGCCAGATCTATATATATATATATATATATATATATATATATATATATATATATAGAGTTTAAAAATAAAAGAGTTAAATTTGGATAAAAAAAATTTCTTACTCAATCATAAAATATGAAAATATCTTTGAATATATCACTTTATGACACATTTGGCCTGATAATCTTTTTCAACTCAAAAAACAATTGAAAAGAATTTCAAAAGTTTAACATCCCTGCTGGATCATATGAATAATTATATTCAAATATATCCAATAAATTAAAACAAAGCATGAATAAAATGCCAAATCAGTCATGGTATCAATTTACAATATAAAGGTCAAACTTCCCACCCAAAAATGCCACTCAACTATCTAGACCACCCACTCCCAACAAATCTTAGGCTAACGGGTACATCGGGTTCATATAATAGATTAGAAAATCTAAACTAGATTTATATAACAATTAGACCGGATCAGAAACCAGTAAATATCCTAAAATATAGAATGGATCCAAATTTGGAACTTGATTTGATCTTATGGATCTAAGTTTGGAACATGATTTGGTAATAGTATAATAATAATAATAATAATAATAATAATAATAATAATAATAATAATAAATAATAATAATAATAATAATAATAATAATAATAATAATAATAATAATAATAATAATAATAATAATAAAATAATAATAATAATAATAATAATAATAATAAATAATAATAATAATAATAATAATAATAATAATAATAATAATAATAATAATAATAATAATAATAATAATAATAATAATAATAAATAATAATAATAATAATAATAATAATAATAATAATAATAATAATAATAATAATAATATAATAATAATAATAATAATAATAATAATAATAATAATAATAATAATAATAATAATAATAATAATAATAATAATAATAATAATAATAATAATAATAATAATAATAATAATAATAATATAATAATAATAATAATAATAATAATAATAATAATAATAATAATAATAATATAATAATAATAATAATAATAATAATAATAATAATAATAATAATAATAATAATAATAATAATAATAATAATAATATAATAATAATAATAATAATAATAATAATAATAATAATAATAATAATAATAATAATAATAATAATAATAATAATAATAATAATAAATAATAATAATAATAATAATAATAATAATAATAATAATAATAATAATAATAATAATAATAATAATAATAATAATAATAATAATAATAATAATAATAATAATAATAATAATAATAATAATAATAATAATAATAATAATAATAATAATAATAATAATAATAATAATAATAATAATAATAATAATAATAATAATAATAATAATAATAATAATAATAATAATAATAATAATAATAATAATAATAATAAATAATAATAATAATAATAATAATAATAATAATATAATAATAATAATAATAATAATAATAATAATAATAATAATAATAATAATAATAATAATAATAATAATAATAATAATAATAATAATAATAATATAATAATAATAATAATAATAATAATAATAATAATAATAATAATAATAATAATAATAATAATTTTTTATTTTCTTTATTTCATTTCTTATTCCCTAGTAAATCAATCTCAATCCAATCGTATTAAAAAAATAAAAAAATAAAAAAACCTCCGATATTCAGAATAACGAGCCAATCACAAACGCCCGCTAAGAGAGCACGTAATTTAATGCTGTACATGAGGATGATCAAGGCTTCAAGCCTGCGCCACCGCGGTTGTGGAAGCCGTGATGGTCACCGCGGAAAATGCAGCCGTCCGGTCGGTCTCCACCGCCGCGGTCCACCGCCGGCAGATCCGGCACAGGGCGGCGGCCTTCCGCTTTGCCCTCTCGGTCCCGGATCCCATCAGCTCCCATATTACCCACTCGATTCCCGGGGTCGCCGCCAGCTCCGCCACCGCGGAGACACCAGCCCGCCGGCAGACCAGGACCAGCGCCGCCGCTGCGCTCTCCCTCGCCCAGTCCGACCCGCGCCTCAAAACCTGAACCAACTTCGCGGTGGACCCTTCCGCCTTCCCCACCGCCTCCGCGCCACCCCTCTTCGCCACCGCAGCGAGCACAGCCACCGCCTCCTCCGCCACCTCCGCCGCTCCGAGCGCCATCTCCACCACGCCGCCCTCCACCAACCGTGCGTTGTTCTCCCGATCGCCAGCCAGGCTTAAAATTGCCGCCAGCGCATCTTTCTTCGTGCTGGTGGGCCCTACTTTTACGAGATTGACCAATCGGTCAATGACACAACGATTTCGGCCCAATCGCCTGCGGTAGACGTGGATGGAGGAGAGGCTCAGGATCGTCGCGGCCGCGTTCTCCTTTGCGCGCCACGTGGCACCGCTCGCCATCACGTCAACGATGCCGTCAACGCCGCCGTCCGCACGCATAATCCGCCTCTTGTTGGCTTCGAGGATGGAAAGGTTGAGCAAAGCCGTAACGGCGTTAACTTGGAGGCCAGGGTCATCCGAACGGAGAAGCGGCAGGAGTAACGGAATGGCGCCGGCTTCCGCGACGAAGGCGCGGTTATCGGATCCGGATTTGGCGAGCTGGCGGAGCTCGTGGACGACACGGTTTGCGGCCTCCGTCGACGACGAGGCGGCTAGCTTTTGGACGAGGAACGACGCCGTCATCCTCGCCGCCTCGAGGGCGGCCTTGTTGGCGCTGACGGCGGTGGCCCTTCCACCGTTCCCGGGATCCACGCCGACGAACGGCACGTGCTGCTCGCGGCACCACTGGAAGATCAAATTCTTGAGGGCTTTGTTGGGGATCAGGTTGGTGTGGGTGAGGGCCTGGCCGGTATTGGGACACGTGGCATGCCCGGAGGCGATCCACCGGCTGATGGACTCCCGATCGTACGTCTGCCCGCTCGCCACCACGACGGGATCCCGCATCAGCTCGAGCGAGATCGGGCACCGGAAGTCCGCGGGGACTGCGAGATCAGTCGCGGAGAAGCTAAATTTTCCGGCGGACTCCGCCTTCGGCGTGGAGGCGCCGTAGAGGACGCATTTGGCGTAGCGGACAAGGCCGACGAGGGCGATCATCGCCGCCGTCCATTTCTCGGCAACCCGGTCGCCGATCTCGCGCTCCAGCGACTCGATCTCGTTGCGGCAGCTCCGGGAGTCGTCCAGCCCCAATTTCTCGAACACCGCCTCCAGCTTGGACCGATCGGGCACGATCTCCCTCTCGATCTCGCGGATGATGTCAAATATCTCGCCCCGGAGCGTCGCCTCCGCCGGATCCACCGCAGCCGTCGACCGCCGGCACTGGCGGCGGACCATATCCACGAGATCCCTCACATCCTCCCCCACATCCAGTTCAGCTAGAGGGAGAATGTCCAGCAGAATGGAGAGCTCGAGGGTGAGCTCGTGGAACTCGTTGGCGACGGTGTCGGCCTGGAGGAGGAGCCGCATTCGGCTCCGGGTGGAGCAATCACCGAGCAAGGCCTTGAAACGCTGGAGAACGAGAAGGATCTCTTTGAGACAGAGGGAGGCGTATCGGGGGAGATCGGGGGTGGAATCGCGGAGGAGCTCCTCGAAGAACAGTGCCAGGAGCTTCGATTTGCGGGCAATTGAAGAGAAGTTTCGATTTTGGAGGGATTTGGGAGGCTCGAAGCGGGAAATCTCTCTCGAGAGCCGAAGAAGGGATCGGACGAGGTCGGGATCGCAGGGGTCTGGGAGAGGAGGGGGAGAAGATGGGCGAGGAAGAGGGGAGGAAGAGATCGCCATGGAAGACGCGCAGGACTAAGCCAAAAGATCACCAGAGGTTTTTTCTCTCTTTTTTTTTTTTTTAAATTTTTTCTCACTGGGGAAGGGGAAGGGATAGCATTTATGCCGGCGATTCGGCGTTGTATGAGGTGTGAGCTGGAAGAGAAAGCAAAGGTTGGAACTTGGAGGAATCGCCGGCTTTTACGATTTTTTTTGAGTGACAATGACTCGACCGCGTCACGAGAAAGGGGAAGGAAAGGGAGTGAGGAGATGCAAGCCGTTGGAAGGAGAGATGGACGGCTGAGGATGAACGAGCGGGGAAGGGGTCGTCGGCTGGGGAGACGTGAGGCTCCATGGTTTGATCTTTTTCGCGGCTTCCCGGTCTCACCTTCCAGCGGAAAGGCGGTTGGAGACATCCAACCAACCTCATAACGAATTAAAGAAAAGAGATGGGCATGGAATTACAGGAGAGTCCCTGAAATTTATGAAAAATGACAAATGGAAGACATGGGGTCTATTCTTTCTCTTCATGTGTTGAAGTAAAATAAATAAATAAATAAAATAAAATATTGTAACTCATGATACATGATCTAAGTGCAACAAAATATGAGAGGCATGCTTCTTTGCAAGTATTGCAAGTACGAATCTCAGTGTTACAATGCAACAAATTTTAAAATGTTAGTTTAAAAAAATATTTTTTTTGTTGACATGACATATATATTACTAAAATACTTATGATGAATCATCTAGTCTCATCCCTGTTTTCTTCGATAAATCCATACTCCAACAAAGGAAAAAATAGAGACTATAATCATCTTTAAAATAGTGATGATTAACCATAAAAATTAATACTCAACGAGTAGAGATTCATGTTTTGTCTTAGTAACCAAGAATGAGATCATTGAGATTTTCTATGTCATTGTTTATATTAAAAAAAGTAATTAATCATCAACCAATTATAGTAAAGAAATTGATAATATTATATTCATGAAGATTTAACTTGATACTTAAGAGATCATGGTTGGCCAGCCACTTGTCACTCATTATAAAAGAAGTCCCGTCTAAGAAAAGTTATTAAGATAATTAAGAATTATTTATGCAAATAACTTAGGCAACCATGAAGGAGTGAGTTATTAAGACAAAAAACTATTTAATTGTTAGAAATAACTATCAGCCTATAACATAAGGCACCAGGTGGAAGCTAATAGAATAGAATTATTTTGTCTCCAATTATCTATGTACACTTTAAATATATTAGTTTAATATTTTAATATTACTATTTATTTTTAGTTGTATTGAACTTATTTTTATAATTTTTAGTTCATCATTATTTTAATTCTTGTTCAATAATTTTGGTTTAATTTTATTTGCATTTAATTATTTTGTTCTATATTTTCTTTCAAATATTGACGATATTTTGGGTTTTTAATTTAGTTTTATTAGGCAAGTTATCTTTTTCTTTTTAGTTCTACCGTATAATGCTATATTTCTCTAGACTAACTTTCTGAGTCACCTTCATTTTTTATTTTGATTTAGATTATTTTCTTAGAATTATTTGTTTCATTTTTCCAATTATTTGTTATTTTTATTATATATTATAAGTAGATTTTATATTTATATTATTTTTTTATGAAAAGGAAGATATAACAAGATAGTTATTTATTGATAGAATTGAAAGATCATGTACGAAGGGATATTGTTATATTAGTCTTATTACTGTATTTGATTTAGTATAGTTTTAGTTTATCTTTTTTTTACATTTGTTTTAACTAAAAATGCAAAATATAATGTTATGTTTAATTTATTATGTTAGTTTCGTTTTCATTATTTTTGCCAAACATGCATTTTGTGTCTCTATTTGCTATTTTTTTAAGAGAAGCTTTCCTACATCTTCTCTCTCTCGGCAAGATGTAGATTAGTTTTAATTAAACTTTTTCAAATACCATAATATATGGGGGAAAAAGCAAGAAAAACTTTACTATTTTCTTTAGAATTTATATAAATATATATATTTTTTGTCATCGAATGCGCTTTCCGATTGCTAGTTTACACTTTACAAACCATCCTGCAGTCTAGCGTGGTGCTTTAATGATCGCACCAATCCAAGGCAATGATCTCATCTTGCTTGTCCAAGGGATTCCGATCACCTTAAGAAAGTTGAAACAAAGCAATCTTTGCTTGTCTTCATAGTCCAACCACCCAATCTAAGAGATTCCCATGGCATCATCACTTCCAAGTTAGTATTGGACATGCGAACCAACGATTTGCTATTCCAGCACAGACAGGGCCTCCTGCCGTTGTCGCCTCTTCATCGGATGGTCAAGCTAACGTTTAGAAGCATAATCGGGTGTGGTTGGAAGGAGTTGTGATCTAAAATTGGAACGGAGATGGATGAATCTCACTCTATTCATTTGGTTGGAAGAACCTTCATTTTGATTTCGGGATAAAAAAGGAATGATCAATCTATCTAAAATTTAATTTTTATTCTTCTCTAAATATTTAAATTTTTATTTTGATTCCAGTTAAGAATCAAATGCTTCGAAGAATTTGATCATTTCGATCTGATTTCAATCTGTTCCGATTTCGATTTTAGTTGCAAATCAAACACTTCCTAAATTTTATCAAAAAAAATCATCGAAAATATTTAAAAAATATTTATTTTGTAACCGGAATCGGAACGAATTAGAATTGGAATCAGGATGGTCAAATCTTTCACAGCATTTAATTTTTAACCGGAATCGAAATTGAAATAAAAATTTGAACCGTTAAGAGAGAGTAAGGATTGAGTTTTAGGTAGATTAGATCATTTTTATTTCGTCCCATAATCTGAATCAGAATGGTATTCCTTCTAACTAAATGGTTAGAACAGGAGTTATTCACTCATATTCCAATCTCTAATTTTTTCCAACCAAATATTCCTTCGGGATCTTAAAATATTTTTAAATATATCACATACACCTAATCCTGCAAAAACCCAACCAGAATTTACTACAGGTTTTAAATCAGCATCTCGCGATTCTAATTTTCATTCTCCCCGGACATTTGAACTCCATTTTAATTTTGATCATAAATTAAATATATTAGAAGATATGGCTGTTTCAATTTTTATTGCTACCGTACCGATTCTGATTTTGATATGGGGCACGAACCAAAGGTGCTCCTAAACATATTAAAAGTCATACCACATTCCAACGGGACATTGTTTTAGTTAAACAATTCAAACTTATTGATTTTATCATAATAATAATAATAATAATAATAATAATAATAATAATAATAATAATAATAATAATAGGGTCATGAGGTTGGACATGTTCTTATCATGATAATTTAGAGCCAGCATGTGAACCACATGTAACGGTTCCATCCTTCCACGTCGGTGAAGGCAGAGTTCCAATAGAAACGTATCCAAGTTCTGAAAACCACCGGCCGACCCTTCAGCCCCCGGATTGTCTTCGGATACCTGTGTCTCTGTTCGAATCTACAGTTCAATCACCCACCATCATTCATTGAGGAATATCCGACCAGTTAGCAATGGATGATCAAATGGAACGGACGGGTCCTAACTTTAAGTCCCCTCATCTATCATCATATGTTGATTAATTAGACCCATTTTTGACTGAATAATATATGATTTACATGCAACTGGTTCAGCTGGTAAACTTAGTGGAGGTTGGATATCATTGATCTAAGCTCAAATACCATAATTCATGGTTTCAATGAATTTTGATTGAAATTCTCCATCTTCTAGTCACAGAAGAAAAGGAAAGAAAAGAAAATAAGAGACCGAGAGGCTCTAAAACTCTATTTCAGCTAGGTTCAGAATTGCACAATACTTTAAAAATATTTACCAACAGCCGGACTAGGTTGAAATTGGTCCATTGTGTATGAATTGTTTTTGGAACTAACCCATTTGCGCTTGCTTTGAGAACTATAAGGTAGTGTTTGGTAGCCTTTTTGGTATTCCTAGAATAAGAATACAAATTTTTAGAGAATAGCTATTCACCATGCTTATTTCAGATTTTTGTTTGGTTGGAAATTTGCTATTCTATGGGGAATAAGGTGCAATTAATGCAATGTTATTTTCTAACCTATAATAAGATGCAATTAATTCTCATTAAAGACCTAGAATAGGCTATTCCATGTTCCAACATGGAATAGCTTATTCAAGATAGATGGAAATAAGGTATAATTAATACATAATTAATGTAGGTTGATCGAAATTGATATTTCTGTGGGATCCACCACTACTTTAGAAGATGTTTGAGGGAATCAGATGGAGTAAGCCCTTATTCCATCTAGAATAAGGGCAACCAAACACTATCTAAGAGTTTCGCATGGTATTCCCAAACACTCAAAAGCCGGATATCCATCCTCCAATACCTAAATATTAATTTCCCCGGGACATGAACAGAAGAGAATGGTTTTACAAGGTCAACAAAGTTTGTAGATCGAGCACCATCACAGGCAACTCTACATGGATTTACATTCAAGGCCTTGTTTTTGAAATTAGGCAATGGATTGGCCAAAATAAGCCGGATCTAGGTGCATCCATCGGACACAGATTGCATCTTTTGCACGAAAGAAGAATTCATCTTCTTTTCGAAGGAAAAATCGACTTTTTTCTTGTAGGATCTTCCAGATCTAATGAGATCTGGGAGAGAATATTTCAAAAAAAAAATTATCCTACGATATTTCAGATCTAAGAACTATTAGATCTAATTTTTATTATCTGATATTAAATCTAAAATCATGAGGAATTGAGAAATACCTCTAGGGTAACTAGATTACCCTGTAGATGATCGTAGCAATGCCCGAGTATCTAAAATAGCCACGCAGTCATCTGGCCTCTACCGGTATCCACTCGAGCAGGATTTGGATTGTCTTCTCATCACGAATCTTTGCTCAAAAAATCAGATCTGGAAGATCTTCAAAAGATCTTCTGAAGCTGGAGGAGCAGCTTCTCGACAAATCTCTGCAGCCTTCTAATTAGGAAGCCACCATGCCTTGGATAAGCACCAGATGGACGCCCAACCTCTTGGACGTGAAGAGAGAAGGGAGAGGAGTAGAGGGGGCATGGAGAAGTGGAGAGGATTCAGGCTTTTGCTGGTTATTGAGCAGAGTCTCTTAACCTTAGGCGCAGATGGGGTTTAAATAGACCCTGCTGCGCCATGCAGTGCCACATCATTCGATCAAATAAAAAATTTCAATTAATTCTGAAAAAATTTTGATGGATGGAGTAATGTCATCTAATCATATCAGATAAGAATCCCCACAATCCCTCCAACTGTTGGTGCCAATACTGGATAAGCACAGTGAGATTGGCGCCCCACAGTCCAAGTTGATCAAGGAATCAGAGTCCTCATCTCATGGGACTCTATCCTTATCCACTTGGGGCGCACGCCCAATCTGAATATGGCATCCACTTTGAGGCCCAATTTAGCAGGTGGACACTCCATAAAAAATCTCCAATGACCTCTTGGACGGTGGCCTTCAGTCCAAGGTCCATGGGTCAACGTTTGACCAATGTCCTAAAATGAAAATGGTAGGTGACAGGAATTAGCAAGTGTTGTCTTAAATTTATCTCATGAATTAAGACAAATCCTTTCTAAACTGGACTGGTTCCAGTCAGACTGAGAGAAACCTTCTCAAGGTTCTTTGGGTGAGTCAAATCACATTTGGTTCAGTCGAGATAGAAAAGATTACACGAGGAGAAAGTTAGGCTCAATCGTGTGCTAGCATGATTTTCTTGAATCTAATTGAATCTAATCCAAATCAATCGAACTGGGCTAGCTCAATTGATGACATCCACACCCTAACTCTTGTTTGTGTGATTCAGTTAGGTTCATTTTCGTATGGTAATGAGATATGTCGTGATTTCATCATCGACATTATCGAAACTCCTTTCGATGGACCAGAACTCTTCTGATTCAGACAATTAGAATGATCGATCATCAAAATCATTCTAATTACTCTCAAAATTCACCAGTGACATCTAGCAGTATATGATGGTAACCTATCAGAAATGAAGACGAACCTCTCGGTGCAGCTACCTGTGTGATTGAGTTCCTCTATCATGAGTTCCGACTGAATTAGGATTAAGGTGAACTCGTCAAACCCAATATCAGTCATATGAATCAATCGATTGATTCGAGTCCGATGTGAAACTCCAATGAAAAACTCTTTTCCATTATTTCACTCTACAATGGCCATGGGCTTAAGGACTCGATCTTTCGATCATCATAGGACTACTCCTCTCATCTACCGAGGTTGATAGATCCCTTCTTGGTGCGATCTGGTTCCTACAATAAATATGCTACAGCCAACATACACCTCAGGGTTCCGAATGGCTAGGAGACCGAGTTATGATGTAGTCAAACTATAACACACTCAAGATGAACTGTCGATGTACCTCAGGTCGAAGAACTAGATACACAGCTGCAGCATTGAGCTAGTCATCGACGAGAAGGTAGATTTCCTTATGACTGCTCAAGGTGGTCACGCTCAGTACTCTCGTTCTCAATGAATACCTGTACTCTCACTTTGGTGTCTCCATACCGTAGACTCAAGACATATCTACCCTAAGAAAGCGATTGTACACCAACCTTGCAGATCGATCACCATCCTCGTGATGATCCTATGGTCAGTAGTTGTTTATGAGTTAGTTATGTAAATTCATGCCTTAAATTTTTAACTCTTGAAAATATGAATTAGCATTCCTACTAACTCAAAGGATGTATCACAGACATAATGTACACAATGTGATAGTAGAAGAACCCTTTTATTTATTTATAGTCAAAATTATAAATTTATCCTTACATTTGTACAGAAATGTGTTAGCCAATCTGACATCTAGGCACACATCTAACAAACTCCCACTTGACCTAATGCCAATTGGCTACATATCTAAGTCCCATCTTCTCAAAGTGGGCTTCGATCTTCTGCTGGCCTAATGGCTTTGTCAGCAGGTCTGCCACATTATCTGTGGAGTCGACTCTCTTAACCTCGATATAAACTTTTTCAAGGTAATCACGGATCAGATGGAATCGCCGCTCGATATGCTTGGACTTCTGGTGAGACCTTGGCTCTTTAGCTAGGGCTATGGCGTCATTTTTGTCACAGTAAAGAGGGACGGCATCCGATGACATCACTCCAAGCTCTGCGGCAAACTTTTTGTATCAGAATACCTCCTTCACAGTTTTCGATGCAATAAAATACTCTGCCTCTATGGTGGAATCAGCAATCACCGTATGCTTGGATTTCTTCCAGCTAACTGCACCATCATTGCAAATGAACAGACTCCCAGATGTCGACTTTCGATCATTTATATCAGACATAAAGTCTGAGTCTGTAAATCCCTGAACCTGGAGTTCTCCATTCTCAAAAGATTAGAAACATATCCTTAGTCCTTCTCAAGTACTTTAGGATACAATTTACAGAAGTCCAGTGCTCTTCATCTGGATTCGACTGATATCTGCTTGTGACACTCACAGCATGGGCTATATCAGGTCGTGTACATAGCATGGCATACATGAGGCTTCCTATTGTCGAAGCATAAGGAATCTTGCTCATGCGTTCGATCTCCTCAGGTGTGCTAGGGCACATCTTCTTGGAGAGATGAATGCCATGTCTAAAAGGTACTAAACCTCTTTTGAAATTTTTTATGCTAAACATTTTTAGCACTTCCTCCATGTACATCTTCTGTGAAAGTTCCAGCATCCTATTTGGTCTATCTCTATAGACCTTAATACCCAGTATAAAAGATGCCTCTCCTAGATCTTTCATAGAGAACTCCTTAGACAAACATATTTTGATTGAGGTCAACATGAAAATATCATTCTCAATCAGGAGGATGTCATCTACGTACAGTATGAGGAAGACAACTGCGCTCCCACTGACCTTCTTGAACACACATGATTCTTTCTCGTTCTTGATGAAACCAAACATTTTGATCACATCATTGAAACGAGTATTCCAGCTCCGAGATGCTTGCTTAAGTTTATAAATGGATCTTTGCAACTTGCAGATCTTGTGATTATCATCACTGGATGTGAAATCAAGAGGCTGTTCCATATAGATATCTTCCTCAAGATATCCATTTAAGAACGCTGTTTTCACATCCATTTGCCATATTTCATAATCGAAATAGGCTGCAATAGTAAGCAATGTGCGGATGGATTTTAGCATGACTTCGGGCCAAAAGATATCCTGATAGTCAATGCCTTCGCGCTGACTATAACCTTTCGCTATGAGCCTAGCCTTGAATGTCTCCATATTTCCATCTGCATCTATCTTTCTCTTGAAGATCCATTTACACCTAATAGGTACAATACATTCAGGTGAATCTACCAAAGTCCAGACTTGGTTTGAGTGCATCGAGTCAATTTCTGATCTTATTGCCTCTAACCATTTCTCGGAGTCGATATCTGATATTGTCTCGTCATAGGTCTTGGAGTCATCACCATGAGCCCTATTTTCTGTGAGGAATATTTTCTCTACCTCCTCTTGTATAGTACCTAAGTACCTTTCAGGAGGACAAAAAATCCTAGTCGATCTATGAGGTGGAAGAGGTTGTGTTAGGACTAGTTCTGATTGATTGGGTTCCTCAGGTTCTTTAGCTCGTTACTCTTGAGAGACATTCTCCTTGAGCTTAATTATTCTTCCGATGCCACCATCTTGAATAAACTGTTTTTCAAAAAAAATAGTATGTCGATTCACAATCACATTGTGATCTTTCGGAATATAGAAATAGTATCCTAATGACTCTTTAGGATATCCTATGAATCGAGCTCTAAAAGACCTGAACTCTAACTTATCCGCCTGCTATCTCTTGACATGAGCCGGACAACCTCAAATTCTGAGATGACTCAGATTTAGCTTCTTACCATGCCATATCTCATATGGTGTGGTAGGAACAGTTTTAGAGAGAACCCTATTCAACACATATATTACTGTCATGAGACAATGTCCCCAAAGAAACTCAGGAAGGTTCGTGAAGCTCATCATGGAACGAACCATATCTAATAGGGTCCGATTCCTCCATTCTGAAACTCCGTTGAGTTATGACGTTCCAAGTGGAGTCCATTGAGAGACTATGCCATTGTCCTTAAGATAGTCTAGGAACTTTCGACTAAGGTATTCACCTCCTCGATCTGATCGAAGAATCTTAATGGACTTTTCTGTTTATTTTTCTACCTCATGTCTGAATTCTTTGAACTTTTCAAGGGCTTCAGACTTGTGTTTCATTAGAAACACATACTCGTACCTAGACATATCATCGGTGAAGGTAATGAAGTAGACATAGTTGCCTCTAGCCGGCACATCAAATGGGCCACATACATCTGTATGTACTAGGGCAAGTAGGTCTGTGGCCCTTTTCCCATGTCCTGTAAAAGGAAGCTTGGTCATTTTGCCTTGAAGGCATGATTCACAAACTGGCTATGACTCAGAAGTCAACAAACTCAATAGTCCAGATTTCTTCAATTTGTTAACCCTGTCTTCCGCTATATGACCTAGCCTTAGGTGCCACAGATACCTATCATTTAGACTATCTCTTGGCCTTTTAATTCCCATGACATTCACATTTTGCTCGATATGAAATACAGATACATTAATATGTAGCTGATAGAGACCATTAATAAGAAAACCATTTGCAACTATATTATTTTCATAAAATATGTTACAATGGTTCTTATGAAAGCTAATCACATAGCCTTCTTGTGCTAAACATGAAACGGAAATCAAATTCCTGCTTATTGCAGGTACATAATAACGATCTCTAAGAACTAAATCTAATCCTAATGATAATCGCAGAGGATAGGTTTTCACAGCAACAACAGCAACTCTTGCTCCATTCCCGATGCATAAGATCATATCCCCATCTCTCAGCTTCCTGCTCTCCTCAAGACCCTGCATAGAAGTGCACAAATGAGCACTAGAATCAGAGTCAAGTATCCAACTGGATGCAGAGGAAACCGTAAGATTAGATTTTATAACGAGCATACTTCCAGAAGGATCATCTTTCTTGTTTTTCAGGGTGGCCAGGTACTGAGGACAGTTCCGCTTCCAATGACCGTCTGAATTGCAGTGAAAATATTTTTTCTTTTCAGCAGTCTTCTTCGATTTCATCTTCTTCTTCTTTGCAGACTTCTTCTTCTTTTCAAAAGACTTTCTCTTGGAAGAAGTCCGCTCTGCAGTAAGGACTGAGCCTTTTGAATCCTTCAAAGAAAGCTCAGCCGTAACCAGCATGTTCATTAACTCAGCCAAGGTACACTGCATCTTATGTATATAGAAGTTCATGATGAACTGACCATATGCATCAGACAAGGACTGAAGGATCACATCAATCTAAAAATCCTTATCTAAGATAACACTGAGCTTCTCAAGCTTCTCAATGTCCTTAATCATTGACAAACAATGATCTTGGACTGACTGCCCATCATGCATTTTAGTCTTAAAATATCTTTGGCAGACTTGATACTTAGCTGCGCGACTTTGTTCACCAAACAACTCTTATAGGTGAGCCAACATTTGGTGGGTAGTCATAATGTTCTCATGCTGGCGTTGCAAGTCATCAGACATGGCACCTAACATGTAGTACTTGGCTTTGTTATCGTCATCCATCCACTTTTTCAGAGACGCTCTTTGTTCAGCAGTCGGACGTGCTGGTATGGCAGGTTGGTCCTGGTCCAAGATATGAGTCAACTTCTCAGAACCCAAAATAATTTTGTATTTTCTCAACCAGTCCTTGAAATTAGGTTCAGTCAATCTGTGGGTGTCTAGTATTTTGGTTAGGAGGTTGGACGCAGACATATTTCTTATAGAGAGTCAAAAGTTTCTAGTTAGATTTTGTAATCAGACTTAACCAATTTGTTTAGAAATTTTATTTTTAAACAAATTAGGCTCCCACTATTTTCTCAGATCCCTACACTCCCCAAGTAGAGATGTGAAAATCTCCGTGATTAGTGATTTCTAGTGGGTGGTCCGGTCTCACCGACTGGCTCACCACCTCACCTAACAGTTATTGGTGATGGGTCAACTGATGAGTGGACAACTCTTGTTCA
Source organism: Elaeis guineensis (assembly GCF_000442705.2). Taxonomy (NCBI): domain Eukaryota; kingdom Viridiplantae; phylum Streptophyta; class Magnoliopsida; order Arecales; family Arecaceae; genus Elaeis; species Elaeis guineensis. Next base: position 40,928,767 of record NC_026002.2, read on the forward strand.
ATGATTCTCTAATCATGGTGCACCCAAAACTTGGTCTCTAATTCATGAAGCTCACCGTGCCCAGAATATTGCTCCAATCTTTAGTTAAGTCAGACCCACCATTTGCATGAACTAGATTCCTGATTAGATCCCTCACTGTATCCAGAATATTGAGTACAACCCATCCTCTAATCCGTAGCATCCAATGCCTAATGGACATGATTGCGTCTTCCTGGTGCAACTGAGCCACTATAACCAGTCGAGAACAATCAACCCCGGGAAGGGCCCGCACATCCACAATGGTGGAAGACCTTAGACTTAATGTTTTTTTAGGAAGATTTGATTTAGGTCTCATTAAACTTGACTTGACATAGTCATAACAATTATGACTAACGTAGTGGCATGGATTAGCTCGAATTGTTAGCCACCTTAAATCAGAATTGGGTCGACACATATGGCCAGATAAGTGAGACCGATGGGAGGGATATGCCATTAACTTGACAAGAACGTATTCGAGTCGAGTAGCTCCCAATTAAAAACCAGTCAGTCGCATCTGCCCAACTTACCTTAGACACCAAATTATCAAACCAGAACCAATTGGGTTAGCCTACAATCCAGGCTCTAACCACTGAGCTAAATTAGGTCTTTACTTGATCGAGTCACATATGAATGTGATTTAACCTTGACCTAGACTTAATCCTATTAGGCTGGTCAATTATTAGCTTTCATGATCCCACGTAACCAACTTTTGATTCGGTTTGATCAACTGCTAGACCTAATTGAGTTACCCAAGCCCGAATTCAATTTTATGAAAATGACTTAGATATGAAATTCTCAATTTTAGACCTAATTTAATTTCATAAGCTTAATTCATTAATTAAGTCTTGGGTTCATAAACAAAACATGTAAATAAATCTTAGAATTTCAGGATCTAGGGTTTTGCAGAAAAATAAATTTTGATTTCTGATTAAGGATGAACGCGCAGCACTCCTACACGCCATAAGAACACCCAATTGAATGGGAGGAGAGGATCTTAAACGCTACTTTGTTCTTATGACTGGACGGCCATGAGGAACATCTTAATCAGAAAAATTAATTTAACTACAAAACTAGTTAGATCTAAGTTACATATCACATATATAATTTAGATCTAACTTATACATGCTTTGCATACATCTCATGTATTAAAATCTGATCTAATTAGCATGCTTTCAGATCTGATACATCACATATAACATCTGAAAAATAAGATTTAAATTGAACTATTCAATATGAAATTAATTTTAGACAGTTACTAGAATAATTCTACAACTAGTCTAGGCATGCAATAGATCAATCTCATGAATTAATTAAATTTTATTTTTTATTTTTTGATCTGAATATAACATTTATAACATCAAAAAATTAAAGAATAAATTAGATCTAATTTATATTTTAATCATATTAAAATATAAAACTATAAGACTATTCATAGATCAAACTACTCCTAGTCTAGTCATGCATCTCATACATGTTAGATCTACTTAGATTTAATTTTAAATTTTTTGATTTCATATCCTACCACATCTGATGTAAAATCTAAAATCTATCAATATCAAATAAAAAAAAAAAAAATTAGATCTAAATTAGATCTGAAATAGAGCCATCAACTTGGCTTTGATACCAGTTGAAGGAAAAATTGACTTTTTTCTTGTAGGATCTTCCAGATCTAATGAGATCTGGGGCAGAATATTTAAAAAAAAAATATCCTATGATATTTTAGATCTAAGATATATTAGATCTAATTTCTATTATATAATATTAAATCTAAAATTAAATCTAAAATCATGAGGAATAGAAAAATACCTCTAGGGTAACTAGATTACCCTGTAGATGATCGCAGCAATGCCCGAGGTTCTAAAATAGCCACGCAGTCGTCTGGCCTCTATCGATATCCACTCAAGTAGGATCTGGATCATCTTCTCCTTGCGAATCTTTGCTCCAAAAATCAGATCTGGATCTGATCTGAAAGATCTTCAAAAGATCTTCTGAAGCTGGAGCAGCAGCTTCTCGACAAATCTCTGCAGCCTTCTAATCAGGAAGCCACCATGCCTTGGATAAGCACCAGATGGACGTCCAACCTCTTGGATGTGAAGAGGGGAGAGAGAGGAGCAGAGGGGGCATAGAGAAGTGGAGAGGATTTAGGCTTTTTCTGGTTATTGAGCAGAGTCTCTTAACCCTAGGCGCAGACAGGGTTTAAATAGACCCTGCTGCGCCATGCAGTGCCACATCATTCGACCAATCAAAAAATTTCAATTAATTCTGAAAAAATTTTGATTGGTGGAGTGATGTCATCTGATCATATCAAATAAGAATCTCCACAATCCCTCTTACTGTTGGCGCCAATACTGGATAAGCACAGTGAGATTGGCACCCCACAGTCCAAGTTGATCAAGGGATCAGAGTCCTCATCTCATGGGACTCTATCCTTATCCACTTAGGGCGCACGCCCAATCTGAATATGGCACCCACTTTGAGGCCCAATTTAGCATGTGGACACTCCATAAAAAATCTTCAATGGCCTCTTGGACGGTGGCGTTCAGTCCAAGGTCCATAGGTCAACGTTTGATCAATGTCTTAAAACAAAAATGGTAGGTGACAGAAATTAGCAGGTGTTGTCTTAAATTCATCTCATGAATTAAGATAAGTCTTTTCTGAGCTGGACTGATTTCAATTAGACTGAGAGAAACCTTTTCAAGGTTCTCTGAGTGAGTCAAATCATATTTGGTTCAGTCGAGATAGAAAAGATTACACGAGGAGAAAGTTAGGCTCAATCGTGTGCTAGCACGATTTTCTTGAACCTAATTGGATCTAATCCAAATCAATCGAACTAGGCTAGCTCAATTGATGACATCCAGATCTTAACTCTTGTTTGTGTGACCCAGTTAGGTTCATTTCCGTATGGTAATGAGATATGTCGTGATCTCATCATCGACATCATCGAAACTCCTTTCGATGGACCAGAACTCTTCTGATTCAGACAATTAGAATGATCGATCATCAAGATTATTCTAATTACTCTCAAAATCCACTAGTGACACCTAGCAGTATATGGTGGCAACCCATCAGAAATGAAGACGAACCTCTCGGTGTAGCTACCTGTGTGATTGAGTTCCTCTATCATGAGTCCCGACTGAATTAGGGTTAAGGTGAGCTCGTCAACCCAATATCAGTCATATGAATCAATCGATTGATCCGAGTTTGATGTGAAACCCCAATGGAAAATTTTTTTCCATTATTTCACTCTGCCGTGGCCATGGCCTTAAGGACTCGATCTTTCGATCATCATAGGACTACTCTCATCTATCGAAGTTGATAGATTCCTTCTTGGTACGATCTGGTTCCTACAATGAATATGCTACAGCCAACATACACCTCAAAATTTCGAATGGCTAAGAGACCGAGTTATGGTGTAGTCAAACTATAACACACTCAAGGTGAACTGTCGATGTACCTCAGGTCGAAGAACTAGATACACAGCTGCAGCATCGAGTTAGTCATCGATGAGAAGGTAGACTTCCTTATGACTGCTCGAGGTGGTCACGCTCAGTACTCTTGTTCTCAATGAATACCTGTACTCTCGCTCCAATGTCTCCACACCATAGACTCAAGACACATCTACCCTAAGAAAGCGATTATACACCAATTTTTTGGATCGATCACCATCTTCGTGATGATCCTATGGTCAGGAGCTGTTTATGAGTTAGTTATATAAATTTATGCCTTAAATTTTCAACTCTTGAAAATATGAATTAACATTCCTACTAACTCAAAGGATGTATCACAGACATAATGTACACAATGTGATAGTAGAAGAACCCTTTTATTTATTTATAGTCAAAATTACAAATTTGTCCTTATATTTGTATAGGAATGTATCAGCCAATCTGGCATCTAGGGCACACATCTAACACTTGCATGTATGCACGATTGGATCATGCAATAGTCACTTCGAGATCCATGTAGATAACTAAATAAAAAAGTTTGAAGTGCTTTATGATCTGCATGGGATGGCATCCAATGGTCAACATTATAAAAGAAGATAATCATTCTTTCACGCAAACAACCCAAACTCCATCCAGCCAGCTTGTAGCTAGATTTTAGAAAGTTGGACATCTGCTCAAACCGACATGATGTTGGGCCAATCTTAGGATACCAATGGTATTATTAGTAGACCCCCTACAGCGATAGGTTAATATGGTGATCCCAAGTTAACATCGTGAATCGTTCTTTCGTGTGAAAAATACAACCTTGAGCCCTATCCAACTAACTTATAGCTAGATTTTTGGATGGTTTGACATTCTCTACAGGAGACATGATATCCGGTCAATTTTGGGATGCTAGTGGGGAGCGGACCCTCTAATTGACTAGTTTGATAGCTCAATATAACGAAGACATTAACAAAGAAGGTTAGAATGTCCGACCGAAAAAGGTTGCAGGAGCTTAGCGCAGCTCAGCTAGACCTAGGTTGGCACGTTCCTTTCATTCTCTCAAGTTGGAGCAGACCCCACACGCCTGTGATCTATTCGATTAATTGTCTCTCCTGCTCTGGTCAGTCCCGCACACCACCGTTGTCAGACCAACTCGAGAGAATGAAAGGAATGTGCCCAATTAAATTCTTATAAATTCTTACCAACATGAGAGAATAGGCATTCTTTTATTCCCTAAGAGCCGTATTTGATTTAGACATCGAAGGATTCCTTATTGAATATACTCCAATTGATGGACTTCATCATCTTTCCTATTTTATATCAAAGCCAGCATCGGAGCATCAGTTAGAGCAATTTCTCCACCATGCAACATTAACTTGGAGGTACTCAACATCACAACCACCACGAATCAAGCACAGCAGCCACTGGATCCTCACCGCAGAGGCATACGGTAGACCTCTTATCCAATCTTTTCCATTTAGATGGTGGACATGCCGAGAACCCAGATGACCCAGTCAGCCCAGCGTCTTGGTTGAGCGGGTTCCTTGCGGCAACAAATAGTATTATTTATTATGGACTGGGGGCATATATAGAATATTATATAACAGTGACTTGATCAAAATCTCAAGCTATAAATCGTAGTCTACAAATTGTCCCGTTCATTTTAGAATATTGGCAGATTCCATATCCTTGCAAAAAAAATAGCAAATTATATGAAATTTAATTAGATTATTCTGAAGATTTATCCCCCAGCCTCTAGAAGACCTTTATAAATAGGGCATTGAGATTGTTTTGCTCCCATAGTTAGGCTTTAGTCTGTAATTTATCATAGATAACCGGTTGAGTCTAAGGGTGTTAAGGTGACCTTGGTACCAGCTGTTGTTCTTGTCTTGCTTGTTGGGCAAGGCTCAGCTTCAAATTGCTATAATAAGTGTTGTGGATAGAAAATCTCTGTTGCCCAAATCAAAGACACCGGTGAACCTTGAAAGCAGTCAACCCAAGAATGGGCCTCCGATCTATGCATCGGCCATCAATCCACACATTAACCATCAACCTTTCCCTCGGCCCACAAGTATCAAGCAGTTGACTCCGATTTTGATCGACAAATTTGGAAAGGTTGATTAGGAGATCCTGTATATCTTTTCAAACCACGCGACTGTTGGAATTTTATGTCGGAGTATGCATGTATGTTTAAATTTTTTTTCTAAATAATACAGTAGAATAAAAAATTAAAATATATTTTAATCTAAATTATGCATGTATAAAATATAGAATACAAGGATCTACTTTATATGCTGAAATTGAACACATATTGAATTTCATGCTGAAATTAAATATGTGATCGAATCACATACCTGTTTCGTAATTTTTTTCTTCAAATTGAGATCTGAAAGAGAGTAAGTTTTCTCTTAGCCGGGCAAATGCTCAGTCTCTATGGGTATCCACTCAAGATCAGCCTGAAATAGCCCTCTTTGGTATTGATCTTTCTTTTCCAAGAATAATCACCCTGCGAATCTGAGCGAAGCCTGGATCACGATCAACTTTTTGATCCTTTCCTTGATCTTTTTTTTTTCTCTTCTCCTTTTGCTCTTCTTTTCTTGATTATGAAGCAACCAATGTCTGAAAATTGGCAAAGAAAAGAGTACGTCCAAGTTCCTCTTGGGCATGAAGATGGAGGACACCCAACTCCTTTGGGCATTGGATCCAAAGGGGAGAAGACAGGGAGGCGTAGGGGGATCTTATGGGAGACGTGGACTGTTGAAAATCTGATCTAAAGAGCCTTAGAGAAGGCCCCTTTAAATAGGTAAAAGATTTGAAACCTATTAAAAATCAAATAGCCCCTTAATACAAGTCCTACTTGCATTAGGAATCTTTGTAGCCTTAGATATTTGACTTCCTTTACGAGATCCATTAGGCGCCAACTACTGGAGTCTTTGCACCTACTTTTTCATATGCCACATAGGGCCTAGGGGATGCCCCATGCTGGTGCCACACATCCTTTTTTAAATGGGCACGCCCAACTTGATTAAATCAAGTGGCACCCCATGCAAACAATTAAGAACATTGATTAAGGATTTGAACCCTTAATGCATATGATCTAAAATCCTAGGCACCCAACAATTGAAGCCCAATGAATCTAATTCATTTAGGTTATTAGCAGATAATTAACTTGAATTAATCTTATCAAATAAAAAATGCAAAGAGAAAATTGGGTTCAACTATGTGCTAGCAAGATTACCCTGAATCCAATAGGATTTCTGTAAACCTAATTGAAACTTCATAAGTCCAATTGCTTATTCCAAGTCTAATCCCTTTATTATGTGATCGCATAGGTTCAATTCTATTTTGTAGTGAGATATACTATGATCTCTATCATAGTGTCATTGAAACTCTTTTCAATGGGTCAGAACAATTCCACTCTAACTCATCAAGGATTATCGATTCTGAGCAATCCTGGTGATCTCTCACAATCCATCGGTAATACCTAGCAGTATATAGTGGCAACCTAGTAGTGCCAAAATAGAACTTCAAGGTGTAGTTCACATGTGATTCAGTTCCTCTATCGTGAGTCCCGACAGATGGTAGGTTATGGATAAATCGTCAAACCTCATCATCAGTCATATGATAAAACCTCATCATCAGTTATATGATAGATTCGATTAGCTTAAGTCCAATTGTGATCCTCATAAAAATTTTTTTCCATCAATCACACTGCTGTGACCACAGATTCTTGGACTTAGCTTCTCAAATCTTATAGAACTACTCTTCTTTATCAAGATCGATAGATTCCATCTAAATGCACACCCTACTCTTACAGTGGACCAACTATCGCCAATATCCACTATAAGATCTCAATGAGGCCATATTTATGTGTCAATCAAACTCCAACAGTCTCACTGCGAGCTATCGTACTATCGTAGATCAAAGGATCATTCACACAACTATAGCATTGAGACGATCACTGACGATTAATTAGAAATTCAAGTAATTTTCCACATGGTCATGCTTAGTACTAGTTGTTCTTTAACAACTATCCACACTCATCACTCAGTGTCTCTATACTGTAGACTAGAGACTTATCTATTCCGAAAAAAGTGATCTATGTGTCAGTCTATCCGGATCGATCACTGTCTTCATGATGATACTATGATCGGGATTATTTTGGAATTTTATACATGTCTTTAATTTTTAACACTTTGAGAATATGTATCGAAGTATTAATTTCATGGATGATTCAAGGATGCATCACTCTTGAATAAAAATAAAATTTATCTTTTTATTGATTAAATCAATATTTTAATATATAAAATTATATCCTAGATTTATTATAATGTGTCAGCCATATTGACTTCTAGAATATACATCTAACAATTTTTACTTGGACTAAAGCCAATTGGCCACTAATCTAAGTCTCATCTTCTCAAAGTAGACTTCCATCTTTGGCTTGCTCAATTATTTTGTCAGCAGGTTTGCCACATTATTCGCAGAGTCTACTCTTTGCACCTCAACATGTTTCTTTTCGAGATAGTCATGTATACTGCTGCTCTATATGTTTAGATTTCTAATGAGACCTAGGCTCCTTAGTGAAAACTATGGCACCATTGTCTTTGCAGTACATTATCATAGTATCTAATAGTATGACATCCAGTTTTGCAACTAATATTAAAATTAGATTTCATCCTACACATCTACAGCGTACTTAGCTTCCATTGATTAGTTGTTTGAAACCTTTTCAATATATCGAACCAACATGGCATAAGAATACATTCTGATATAGACATTCTATCATCAGCATCTGTGTATCTTCCCATCCCTAACTCTGTCTATTTTTCAAAGATCAGAAATAAATCTTTAGTATTTCTTAAGTACTCAAGAATATTTTCACAGCAATCCAATGCTCCCAGTCTGGATTCGACTGATATATGCTCGTGACACTCACAGCAATGACTATATCAGATCAAGTACATAGTATGACATACTCCTATACCTAAGAGGTAGAAGTCTTCTTTTAGAGTTTTCTATGCTGAACCTTTTCAGCATCTCCTCTTTGTACTACTTTCATGACAGGCCTAGCATCCTCTTAGATCTATCTCTATATACCTTTATTCTAAGAATATAGAATGCTTCCCCTAGGTTTTTCATGGAGAATTCCTTGGATGACCATCTTTTGATCGAGATCAGCATGAAAATATCATTCTCAATGAGGAGAATATCATCAACGTATAATATGAGGAATGTTATTGCACTCCCACTAACCCTCTTGTATACATAATGTCATGGCCCGGCCCGGCCCATGTAACAAACTCAGCCCAAATGAAAAAAAAAAGAAGAAAAATAGGGGAGGAGACTCCCAAAGGGAGTCTTCTTCCTCCTCTCGCCGGCTCCCAATCGGAGTCGGAAAGAGCCCTCCCCTCTAGCTCTATTTAAGGAGGAGAACCCTCCTCTCTCCCTCTCACCGAAGATCCTAAGCCCAGTCGGCGGCAATCGTTGGAAAACCATCGCGGAGACCCGACCTGTGCCCGTCCAATTTCTCGTCGGAAAGCCTCACCAACATCGAAGGTGAGCCTCCTCCTCCTCCTTCCTCTTTTCTCTCCTTTTCTTTTCGTGCCGGTGTGCACGTTCGTCGGCAACCGAAGTCGCTGAATTTTATTGTGGAAGAGGTTACATTTTTTCTTGATTTTTGGGTGCCGGTGGTCACCGCCGGCCATCGGTTTAGGTTCCTACGGCTGTAGGTCGCCGTCCTCCTACCGCCGGTGATCCCCATGCTGACTGCATTATCGATCGGCCAACCAAACGAGGGCACCTCATGGTCTCCTGTTTCGGTCAAAGCAAGTCCGGGAAGAAGAAAAGAAAAAGAAGAAGAAGGAAAAGAAAAGAAAAAGAAGAAGAAGGAAAAGAAAAGAAAAAGAAAAAGAAAAGAAAAAGAAAAGAAGAAGGAAAAGAAAAGAAAAAAAGAAAAAGAAAAGGAAAAAGAAAAAGAAAAAGAAAAAAAGAAAGTAGAAAAAGAAGAAGAAAAATAATATAATAATAATAAATAGGATTTTCTCTCCTCTCTCTTCTGTGAAGAAAAAAAAAGAGATTAAAGAAAAAAAATAGTAAATTAATTAATAAATAATGATATAAATAATAAAATATGAGAAAGAGAGTTTCTCTCTCTTTCCCTCTCTCTTCAGCTTGAACTAGTATTTTCTCTCCCTAGAATTAGATTTTCTCTCTCTACTTTCTCTCTCTACTTTCTCTCTTTAGGTTATTTCTCTCTTCTAAGATTTTTTAGAATCTTGAGAAGAATGATGATGAATTTAAATGATCCTAGTGATGGATTTTTGATCTGTGATCACCGGACGGTACACCGACATCTACTTTGATCAGATTAGGTATTTTTAAGATTCTATTTTTCATGATTTTATTAAATTATCTATATGATAATTTTAGCATGATTTGATCTGATCGATCAAATTTGTTGAATCATATTGTCTGAAGAATCCAAGATGAGTTTTTTCTCTCTAAAAATTTTTCTTCTCTAAAATTTTCTCTCTCTAAAATATTCTCTCTCTTGATTGATTCTCTCTCTAAAAAGGTTAGTGAATGAAAAATTTTTTTTTTAATAGTCCTGATCTGATTCTAATGAAGAATTCTGATCCATGGTTGTCGGGCAGTGTACTGGTATTTATCAATTTATCAATTTAATTATCCATGATCCTGATTTAATCATATGATTTGATCATGTTGATTTCATCACTCGAGATATTGGACCAATCATAATGTTGGATTGTGTCATCTGATCAATTCAAATTGTACCTCATGAATTTTTTCTCCTCTGATTTTCTCTCTCCACTTGATTTTATGAAATCGATGAAGAAACCTCGGTCCTATCATTTCTTATCCGATTTGATCTGATAGTCAAACTTTGGATTGTTTAGGTCCTAATTAAATTTTGATTTGATGAAATTAGATGATCGGATCTAATCTAAACCGTTGAAATATGATATTCGTATTCTTTCTAATTATTGAAATTAATTCTGTATAGGATTGTGGATGTTTGATCATGGGATATCACAATATGATCTACGAACAGAATTTTTGAAAGAAAATTTATAGAATTATGTGGATTTATTGGAATACGTTCGAGGTAAGTAATGTTTCATTTTTTTTAGATTTATCGATAAATTATAATATATTTTTCTGATATGATTTGTGAAACGATGCATGAATTGGATGAATGATATTTTGTTATGAAAATATCTTATTTGAAATGTTATGATGAAGCATGATTGAACATATTGATTTCATAATATATTATATTGATTGATTTCGATACTACATGATTATATATTTTATTATCGAAATTAGAATATGAAATATGATTTATAAAGAATTCTGATATAAGAACAATATAAATTGACAACCTGACTATGTAAAGGATCCTGCCAATGGGGGCATATATGTTGGCAATTGATTTATCCTGAGGGTTTATGTCACCAGAGAGACCAGTGACAAACTGTCAGAGAGACCAGCGGTTCCGAAGGACTTTGCTGCCAGATGATTCGCAGCTCACCGCAAGAAGATACGTGGTGTTATGACCCTACCACAGAAAAAATATGATCATAGCTCATGGTTGACGAAAAAAATTGAAGAACGAAAGAAATTGAAATCTTGAAAGAAACTTGAATTTTCGAAAAAGAAATGAATTTGGTATGAATTATATTGCATAATTGGAAATTAATTTCGAATTAATGAACTCTATATGCTTATTTTCTATAAATGATTATTTATTTAAATGCCTGATGAAATCTATTGAGAAATGATCATTGCTTACTGGACTGTCTAGCTCATTACCTCCTATTTTACTGTTTTTACAGATGTTAAGGAATTAAGATGATATAAGATATGAATGGAAGAGTGATCAGAAGCAGAATCTCTATACTTTTATTTTCGGTTGAAAGTCTTATTGAATTTGATATAAGGACTATGAATCATTGTTGAATTTATTGAGATATTAAAAAAAAATTTAGGTCATTATATTTTGGATTTAAATTATTGACTAATTATTCTGTTGTTGTTTTAGGATAGTATGATAAGATGCCTTGCATGCTTATGGGAAGAGTTTTCTATGAGTATGCGGCGGTTGCCATGACCCTCGATTCACAATCTCGGATCGGGGGCGTGACACATAAGGTTCCTTTTCATTCTTGACGATATCTAATGATTTGATCGCTTCATCAAAATAAAGATTCCAACTCTGAGAAGCTTGCTTTAATCCGTATATAGATCTTTGCAGCTTGCGGACTTGATGATCACTATCACCTGATGTGAAATTCAAAGGTTGCTCTATGTAGATATTTTTCTCAAGATATCTATTCAGAAAGATAGTTTTCATATCCATCTATTAGATTTCATAATCATAATAAGCTGCAACAGCAAGTAGAGTGCGGATGGATTTCAGCATGGCTACGGATGAAAAGATTTTTTGATAGTAAATACCTTTGTGCTGACTATAATATTTTGCCATGAGCCTAGCTTTATAGGTTTCTACCTTACCATCGGTATCTATTTTTCTTTTATAGATTCATTTACATCCAGTGGGTACTATACCTTTCGGTGGATCAACTGAGGTCCATATTTAGTTCGAGTGTATTGAGTCAATTTCTGACTTCATTACATCTAACTATTTCTCAAAATCGATGTCAGACATCATCTCATTAAAGGTATTAGGATCATCATCATGATCCTTATCTTCTATAAGGAATATTTTTTTAATTTTCTCCATAAGCATATCCATATACCTTTCTGGAGGTCGGAAGACTCTGCTAGATCTATGTGGTGGTAGGGGAACATCAACTACAGATTCATGAATAATGAATTCCGAAGGATCCATAGCTATTTGCTCTTCAAAGATCTTTTCTTCAAGCTTAACTAACATCCTACTGCCACCATCTTGGATAAATTATTTTTCTAAAAATATGACATTCCAACTCATAATTGTATTATGATCTTATAAACAGTAAAGGTTGTATTCTATTGATTCTTTTGGATATCCAATAAAATGAGCTATTATAGATCTATTCTCTAATTTATCAACCATCTATCTTTTGACATAGGTCGGACATCCCCAAGTCTTAAGATAATCTAGACTTGAATTCTTACCGTACCATATCTCAGATGGTATGGTAGGAATGAATTTTGATGGAACTCTATTCAATAAGTGAATTACGGTTAATAAGGTAAATTTTTAAAGATATAAGGATAAATCAGTAAAGTTCATCATAGATCTGACCATATCTAATAGGATCCTATTCCTCCTTTTGGATATCCCGTTGAGTTGAGGTGTTTTGAAAGGAGTTCATTGAGAGACTACGTCGTTGTCTTTAAGATATTTTAAAAATTTTTGACTAAGATATTCTTTTCCTCGATTAAATCAAAAAACTTTAGTGGATTTATCTATTTATTTTTTTACTTTATTTCTGAATTTTTTAAATTTTTCAAAGGCTTCAAACTTGTGTTTCATCAGATATATATACCTGTACCATAACAGATCATCAGTAAAAGTGATGAAGTAGCTATAACCACTCCTGACCTATGTATCAAATGACCCATACACATCGGTATGTACCAGGGTAAGTAACTCAGTGGTCCTTTTCCCATATCCTACAAAGGATAATTTGGCTATTTTTCTTCGAAGACAAGATTCACAAGCTGGGTACGACTCTAATTCAAAAGAGTCAAGGATCCTATCCATTTTCAGTTTGTTTATCCTGTCCTCTCTAATATGGCCTAATCTATGATGCCACAAGTACTTTAGGTTAATTTCATCTCTAAATTTTTTTTGATCTATAGCACTCACTATTTTCTTGTTTAGATTTATATTCACATCAATATGTAAGTGATAAAGATTGTCAATTAAAAGATCACATGCAACCAATTTATTTCATAAATAAATAGAATAAAAATTTTTATTGAAATTAAAATCAAAACCATCCTATGCTAGCATAGATACAAAAATTAAATTTTGACTACATATAGGAATAAAATAATACTTTTTCAAATCTAATGTAAACCTTGATGGTAATCGAAGAGGATAAGTGTCAATGACTTTTGCAGCAACTTTTGCTTCATTGCAGATCTGAAGGATCATATCATTTTTCCTCAACCTCCTACTTTCTATTAGACCCTGCATTAAAGTACATATATGAGTACTCGAACCAGAGTCTAATACCTAACTAGAAGTAGAAGAAATCGTAAGGTTAGATTCAATTATGAACATACCTTCTAAAGGTTCGTCATCCTTTTTGATCTTCAATTTCTCTAGGTAGAGTGGATAGTTTCTCCTTTAGTGGCCTTCAGCATCATAGTAGATACTTTGCTTTTGCTTCAGCCTTCTTCAGAATGTCTTTCTTTGGCTTACTCTTTTTTTTTTTTCTTTTTCACAGGTTTACTCTTCTTCTTTCAACCAAATTTTTTTTTGGATGAAGAAGTCTACTCCACAGCAAAAATAGTACCCCTTGAACTCTTCAAGGTTTCTTTAGTAGTAACTAACATGTTGATCAGTTTGGGTATGGTGCAGTCCAATTTGTTCATATAAAAATTTACAATAAATTGACTATATGAACTCGTAAGGGATTGAAAGATCAAATTCATCTACAGTTTCTTTTGCATATCAATCTCAAACTTTCCAAGCTCCTCAATGTCCTTGATCACTGTCATATAGTACTCATGGACTAACTATTCTTCACGCATCTTCAAATTAAAGAGTCTCTTGGATACTTCGAAGCGTGCTGTGTAGCTCTGCTCACTATACAACTCTTGTAGGTGAGTGATCATAGCCTTGGTAGTGGGCATATGCTCATGCTAGCTCTACAACTCATTTGATATGGAAGCCAGCATATAACACTTAATCCAACTATCTTCATCCATCTACTTTTCATATGCTATTCTTTGCTCAGTAGTAGGATAGTTTGGCAACACTAAAGATTTTTAGTCGAGTATATGACCTAATTTTTCAGAAGTCAGGATAATTCTGAGGCTTCTAAGTCAGTCTTTATAATTGGTTCTAATCAAATGATTAGACTCAAGGATGCAGACTAGAGAGTTTGAAGCTGCTATAGTTTAACTGCAAGAGTAGAGATTCAAGTTAAACTTTTATATTTTAAATTTATATTTGCTCTATGAACTTTAAGAAGCAAACAACGACTTCCACTATTTTTTGGATCCCTCCACTCCTCGAGTGGAAAACAAAAATCTTAACGCGACAACTAGATTTCTAATTGGTGCTACGGTCCTATTGATGCTATGCACCTCACCTAATAGTTATTGGTAACATGCATGCTGATGTATGGACAACTCTTTGTCCAGATACTTCTCTAAGCATATTACAGTGACTTGGTTTTTAAGTTATATGGGCTCACCTAACAGTTATTGATCACATTTCTTAGTTAAATCTGATCCATTGTTCACGAGCAGGTGCAAAGCCATCATTGGAATCCTCACCTAATAGTTATTAGGTCCAATCCCATCCTTATCCTGGAGCAACTCTTTGTTAATTGAATGGTTGCGTATTCTCAGTGCAACTGAACCACTGTGATTAGTCGAGAACAATCAACACCAGTACCACATCCGTACATCTACAATGGTGGAAGACCTATGGACTTAATATTTATAGAGATGTTTAAGTTTAAGTCTCATCTAATCAGTTATCATATGATCAATCTAATTGGCATGGGCTAAACCAAACCGTTAAGAAACTTTATTCAAGATACAATCTTTCAAATTAGCCAGGTAAGTGGAGATTGGTCGGGGTCCCTCCGTTGTTTTTCTTAGACATCAATAAATTAGCAAGATCAACGAATGGAACCAATTAAATAATCACCTCTCAATTACTTGCCTTAGATACTAATAGGTTAATTGGTCCAAATAGGTTAGCTTAAGTGAATCAGGCTCAAACCATCAGTCAAATTAGGTCCTTAGATTAATCGATTCTACATGAGATTTAATCGATTTGATCAACAATCATTGCATGATCTTAAACTTAATTGATTTAACCTTAATCAATACTTGATTTAGTTTGATCAATTACTTAATCGAATTAGATCCATTATGTTCAAATCAAAAATTTGAGATGCATTCTAATTACATGATCTAATTTTTGATTTATCCATAATCAAAATTCTCATACATAAATACAAATTTTAGATTCTAAAATTAAATTTTAGTTCTAAATTTTTTACATAAAATATAAATTTTAAATCATGAAACTAATTTTCAGATTTAACATACAAGCATATATTTCATATATGTATGTAAAATTCATATCTAAATAAAAATTTAGATCATATCATGATATTATATATCTCATATATAAATTATAAATTATATTAAAATTAATTTTTAGATCTAAATATGTAATCATATATCTCATATATGAATTATAAATCAGATCAAAATAATTTTTAGATTTATATATACATCTATATGTCATATATATATGAACTAGAAACCTATCTAGAATAAATTTTAGATCTATGCATGCCTTCACATATCGAATATATGATCTAAAAATTAAATTTAAAAATAAATTTTAGATTCAAAATAATCATCTATATATCTCATGTATTAAGAAAAATTAAATTTTAAAATTTTTTTTAGAAATATGTATGTCAATTTCATGTGCATGAAACCCATGGCTCTGATACAACTGTGAAAATTTTATGTCGGGACATGCATATGTATTTTAATTTTTTTTTCTAAATAATATAGTAGAATAGAATATTAAAATATTTTTTAATCTAAATCATATATATACATAAAATATAGAACACAATGATCTACTTCATATGCTGAAATTGAATACATGCTGAAGTTCATACTGAAATTAAATATGTGATTGAATCACATACCTGTTTTGTAATTTTTTTTTTCAAATTTGGATCTGAAAGAGAGTAAATTCTTCTTTAGCCATGTAAGTATCTAGCTTCTATAGATATTTACTCAGGATCAGCCTGGAATAGCTCTTTTTGGTATTGATATTTCTTCTTTAAGAATAATCACTCTACGAATCTGAACGAAGTCTGAATCGCGATCAACTCTTTGATCCTTTTTTTAATCTTTTTCTTCATTTCTTCTCTTACTCTTTTTTTGTTGATTATAAAGCAACCAAAGTATAAAAACCAATAAAAAAAAGGAGACACCTAAGCTCCTCTTAGGCATGGAGATGGAGGATGCCCAACTCTTTTGGGTGTTGGATCCAAAGAGGAGAAGAGAGGGAGGCGTGGGGGGATCTTATGGGGGGCGTGGGCTGCAAAAAAATTTATTCTAATGAGCCTTAGAGAAGGTCCCTTTAGATATGTCAAAGATTTGAATCCTATTCAAAATTAAATAGCTCCTTAATACAAGTCCTACTTGCATTAGGAATCTTTGTAGCCTTAGATATTTGACTCTCTTTAGGAGATCCATTAGGCACCAACTATTAGAGCCTTTGCATCCACTTTTTCACATACCACATGGGGCCTAGGGGATGCCTCATGCTAGTCCCACACACCCTCTTTTAAGTGGGCATGCCCAACTTGATCAAATCAAGTGGCGCCCTATGCCAACAATCAAGAGAATTAATTAAGGGTTTGAACCATCAATGCATATGATCCAAAATCCTAGGCATCCAATAATTGGAGCCCAATGAATCTAATTTATTTAGGTTATTAGTAGGTAATTAACTTGAATTAATCTTATCAAATAAAAAAATTCAAGTGAAAAGAAAAAATTGAATTCAATCATGTGCTAGCAAGGTTATCCTGAATCTAATAGAATTTCTCTAAATCTAGTTCCGACTTCATAAGTCCAATTACTTATTTTAGATCTAATCTCTTTGTTGTGTAATCTCATAGATTCAATTCTATCTAATAGTGAGATATACTATGATCTCTATCATAGTGTCATTGAAACTCTTTTCAATGGGTCGGAATGATTTCACTCTAACTCATCAAGAATTATCGATCCTGAGCAACCCTAGTGAGCTCTTACAATCTATCATGACATTTAGCAGTATGTAGTAGCAACCCAATAGAGCCGAAATAAAATCTCAAGGGATAGTTCACATATGATTTAATCTCTCTATCATGAGTTCCGACTAGATGGCAGATCATGGATAAATCGTCAAACCTCATCATCAGTCATATGATAGATTCGATTAGCTTAAGTTCAATTATGATCTTCATAAATTTTTTTTTCATCAATCACACTGTTGTGGCCACATACTCTCAGACTTAGCCTCTCAAATCCTATAGGATTACTCCTCTCTATCAAGATCGATAGATTCTATCTAGATGCGTATCCTAGTTCTGCAGTATATCAATTATCACCAACATTCACTGTAAGGTCTTAATGAGGTCATATTTATGTATCAATCAAACTCTAATAGCCTTATTGTGAGTTGTCATACCATCGTAGGTCAAAAGATCATTCATACAACTATAGCATCGAGACGATCACTGATAATTGATTAAAAATTTAAGTGATCTCTTGTATGGTCATGCTCAGTACTAGTTATTCTCTAACAACTATCCATACTCATTGTTCAGTGTCTCTACACTATAGATCAGAGAGTTATCTATCTCAAAGGAAGCGATCTGTGTGTCGATTTATTTGGATCGATCACTATTTTTATGATGATACTATGATCGAAAGTATTTAAAAATTTTATTTATGTCTCTAATTTTAATATTTTGAGAATATGTATCGAAGTATTAATTTCATAGATGATTCAAAGATATATCACTCTTGAATGAAAATAAAATTTATGCTTTTATTGATCAAATTAATATTTAAATATATAAAATTATATCCTAGATTTATTATAATATATCAACTATATTGGCTTCTAGGACATATATCTAGCAGTGACTACTAGAAGCAGCTAGCTATGGACAAGATAAGGTAACCACAATCATCAAATTTTGAGAAATTAGGCCAAAAATTTTAGAATGACATGCTCAAAGAAGTCAGGACAGTCTTCCATAACACTTCCTTCATATGGCTCTCACCTCAATCTATAAATAAAGATAGTTAGGGAAACCCCAAGATATGCAATCTCTCTCTTATGCACTCTTTTCTATCTATTCTGTAAATTTTTGACTTGAGCATCAGAAGGTCTCCACCAGAGCCAACCTCGGCTAGGAACTTATTTTGTAGGTCCGACTACTATCGCCATACTGTTTGCCATCCAACTTGAGCTAATTTGGCCCAAGCCAAGAATCTACAACAACAAATCAGTGCTAGACAAAAGGCCAGGTCCACTTTCGAAAAGTAGTATGAGATCTATAGCGATGCCACCATGAAGAACATCATCACAACATTCCAATACCACGACAAGCTGGCTAGCTAAAAATTTGATTGAAAATCATACCCCGGCTCAATGATCGGAAGTGCCTCCATAGTGCTCTCAACCAGCTATGGGGATAAATCAAGACAAGTTCAACATGCTGGTCATTCAGGTATAGGTGTTGGCCATAGCGGTCAATGCCATGCAACAACCATGCCCAATGTAAGAGGCACCCCAATAGCAACCACCCAGGCTCCCCCTCGACGTCCAGAGCAAGGGAGGCAGACGTGGTTGTGTTGACCTTGGAGTTTCGAGCGAAGGAGATGCTCTCTCGCTCCTCACTCTGGTAAGGGATCTACTCCGAACCTATCTCCATCGCACCACATAAAAGTCTATCCAGTTCGTGATGCTAACATGGATTGCAAACTTCAAGAAATGAATTAGAGAATTGAGGCACTATAGCATCAGGTTGCAGATCGAAACGATCAAAATGGCTTCCGCATCGATCCTCCTTTTAGTGATAGGATCATGCAAGAGCCACTGCCTGCCAACTTCAAGATGCTATAGTTGAAAAACTATGATGGGTTGACCAACCCAGTGGATTACTTGGAGAGCTTCAAGGCTCTCATTCTTCTCCATAGAGTAAGTGATAAAATTCTATGCTGAGTCTTCCCCTCGACTCTCAAAAAGATGACTCAAAATTGGTATTCGAATTTGAAGTTGGGCTCTATTCACTCATTCGACCAATTGAGTTAGTTGCTCGTAATCCACTTCATCGGTAGCAAAAGGTAGTGCCAAAAATCTGATTCTCTGGTGAACATCAAACAGAAGAAAAGAGAATCTCTACGAGTCTATGCAAGCCACTTCAATACAACCACCCTTAAAGTACGTGATACAGATCAGTCGGTTGTGATGACCATCCTGAAGGATGGACTTCAAAAGAACTTTCTGTTAGATGTATGTCCTAGAAGCCAATATAGCTGATACATTGTAATAAAGCTAGGACGTAATTTTATACTTAATATATTGATTTGATTAATAAAAGAATAAGTTTATTTTTTATTCAAGTGTGATGTATCCTTGAATCATCCATAGAATTAATATTTCGATACATATTCTCAAAGTGTTGAAAATTAGAGATATATATTTAATTCTTAAATGCTCTCGATTATAGTATCATCATAAGGACAGTGATCGATTCGGATAGACCGACGCATAGATCATTTCTTTCGAGCTAGATGAGTCTCTGATCTACAGTGTAGAGATACTGAGAGTCTAGTGTAGGTAGTTATTAAAGAACAACTAGTACTAAGCATGATCATATGAGAGATCACTTGGATTTCTACTCAATCGTCAGTGACTGTCTTGATGCTGTAGTTGTGTGAATGATTCTTTGACCTGTGATGGTATGATTGCTTACAGTGAGGCTGTTAGAGTTTGACTGACACATAAATATGATCTCAATGAGCCCCTGTAGTAGATGTTGGAAATAGTTGGTCCACTGTAGGAGTAGGATGTGCATCAAGATAAAATCTATCGATTTTGATAGAAAGGAGTAGTTCTATGGGATTTGAGAAGCTAAGTCTAAGAGTCTGTGATCACAGCAGTGTGATTGATAAAAAAAAATTTTCATAAGGATCATAATTGGACTTGAGCTGCTCAAATTTATTATATGACTGATGATGAGGTTGGATGATTTATCCATGATCTACTATCTAGTCGGGACTAATGATAGCAGAACTGAATCATATGTTAACTACACTTTGAGATTCTTTTCGGTTCTATTGGGTTGCTACTACATACTGCTAGGTGTCACTAGTGGGTTGTGAGACTCACTAGGATTGCTCAGGATCGACAATCCTTGATGAGCTAGAGTAAAATTATTTCAATCCATTGAAAAATATTTTGATTATATAATGATAGAGATCATTGTATATCTCATTATCAGATAGAATTGAACCTATGAGATTACACAACAAAGGGATTAGATCTGAAATAAATAATTGATCTTACGAAGTCTCAATTAGATTTAGAAAAATCTTATTGGGTTTAGGATAATCTTGCTAGCACTTGGTTGGACATAATTTTTTCTTTATATTTAAATTTTTTATTTGATAAGATTAATTTAAATTAATTACTTACTAATAACCTAAATGAATTAGATTCATTGGGCTTTAATTATTTGGTGCCTAAGGTTTTGGATCAAATGAATTAAGGGTGTAAGTTCTTAATTAATTTTTTTGATATTTTTCTTTGGGCGCCACTTGATTTGATTAAGTTGGGCATGTTCATCTATTAAAGAGCATGTGGATCCTTTATGGGGCATCCCATGGGTGCAAAATAGGGTATGTTTTTGTAGGTGCAAGGGTTTCAATAGTTAGCGCCTAATTGATTTCCTAAAAGAAGTCAAATAACTAAAGGAATAAAGAAACCTAATGCAAGTAGGACTTGTATTAAGTACTTGTTTGGTTTTGAATATAATTCAAACCTTATGCCTATTTAAAGGAGCCTCCTTTAAGGTCCCTAGGCACTTCAACCAATAGCCCACGCCCCCTCTTGGAGAGTCCCACGCCCCCTTTTCTCGTCTCCCTCTCTTCTCCCTTGGAGCATCAATGCCCTAAGCTTGGGCATTCTCTCTCTTCCACGCCCAAGGGCTGTTGGGTGTCCCTCTCATTTGCTGCTTTGTAGTCTCTGGTTACTCCATAATCTAGAAAAAAAAAATGAGAGAAGAAGAGAAGAAGAAGTCAAGGAAAGGATCAAAGAGTTTATCGCGATCCAGGCTTCGTTCAGATTCACAGGCTGATTTTTCTTGGAGAAAAAAAATCAATTTTAAGAGAGCTATTTCAGACTGATCCTGAGTAGATACCCATAGAGATCGGATACTTGCATGGCTAAAAGAGAGCCTCTTCTCTTTCAGATCTAGATTTGAAGAAAAAAATTATGAAATAGGTATGTGATTCGAACATATGTTCAATTTCAGTATATGTTCAATTTTAGCATATGAAGTAGATCTTTATGGTTTATATTTTATACATACATGATATAGATTAAAAGGAGTTTTAATCTTCTATTCCGCTGTCATGTTTAGAAAAGAAAAAAATTTTGAAACATACATGCATGCCTTGATATAGAAATTCCAATACTCTCTCCTCTTCTCTCTGAAGAAAAAATATCCTAAGAACTTCACAGAAATATTGGATCGGGCTGAGAAATATGCTCAAGCGAAAAAAGCCTTCAAGAAGCATGGGATCTTGATTGATGTTATGATCGAGAAAAAGAAGGAAGATCCAAAGCTCTCCCCAATCCAGGAAGATCCCCCAAGCAGTCGACCACAGTCCAGAACTTTGCCCCAATTCTGACGGTGCAAAACCTCTCCTTGGGGTTGACAATCTAAAAGCCCTTTGGGATAATGTAGCCCATCATCAAGGTGCTTGTCTCGATAGAGAAGGTTCACAAACTATACTCCTCTAAATATATCCAGGACTCAAGTGCTCATAGAGATCAGGGAATAATTCTTCAAGATGGAGAAAATGTGATATTAGCTAGATTAATGCAATTAGAATAAGTTTGCCACTATCACCATAACCACGGTCACAACATCAAGGACTGCATCCAACTCTAAGGTGAAATTAAGAAGTTTATTCGATGAGGTCGATTGGACCATTTCATCCGATACATAAAGGGGGAGCACAAGGATCTACTGAGGCCATCTCACTAGTCAGAATAATCTCGAGAGGAAGAGCCAACAAAAAACCAACCTATGGCTAGCGTAATCAATGCCATCACTGAGAGGCATGATAGATTAGAGCTCAGGGAGTCTGCTAAATGGCAAAAGGCTGAGGGAACCATCACTTTCTCTGAGGAAAATTTGAAGGGGGTTTAGTTTCCTTATAATAATGTGATGGTTGTATCTTTAAATATTATAAATTATGATGTACACCGCATTCTGATAGATAATGAAAGCTCAGTTGATATTTTATTTTATGATGCATTCTCTAAATTGGGCATTTCTTGAGATCAATTGGATAAATTAGATTCCTCCCTTGTGGGCTTCCCCAGAGATGCCATACTGGTCGAGGGGGTCATTATCCTGCTAGTCACAGCTAGTTGAGAGCTCCGATAATCTACTATCCAAATTGATTTCTTAGTCATCAAAGCGCCCTCAATATACAATGCTATCCTTGGGCAACCGAGGCTGAATGCCCTTAGAGCCGTAGTATCAATCTACCACTTGTTGATAAAGTTTTCGACTAAGCATAAGGTCGGAGATGTCCATGGAGATCAAGTACTAGCTCGGCATTGTTACACAATTACCCTCTAGGGAGCAAGGTTACCCCATACTCTTCCTATTGAAGTGTTAGACACTTATGATACTAACCGAAGAACGAGGAGAGCCAGTGGAAAATCTCGCCACAATTCCCTTAAATCATGGAAGCAATGGATCGAATCAAACCTAAATGAGTTAACCAGAAATCAACTCCCTTCCTTCTTATCAAAAAATGGTTAGATATCTTTACTAGTCTGCCATAGACATGCTAGAAATTGATCCCAAAGTTATGATGCATAGGTTGAATGTGGACCCCTTACACCAACTAATTAAGCAAAAGATGTGAAGCTTCATCCCAGAGCAATAGAAAGCTATCTCCAAAGTGGTAGATAAACTAATCAATGCCAGTTTCATTAGAAGGTGACCTATCTAGACTACTCACAAATATCGTCCTTGCTAAGAAGCCAAAGGAATGGCAGATCTGCATAGATTTCACTGACCTGTATAAAGCTTGCCCAAAGGACGGCTATCCTCTACCTCAGATTGATCAACTGATGGATGCTATGTTGGGCCATGAGCTTCTCACCTTCATGGATGCTTTCTTTGGCTATAATCAAATCTGGATGGTACCCAAACATGAAGAGAAGACTGATTTTATAGCTGATCAGGATCTCTTCTATTATAGGATTATGCTCTTCGGCTTGAAAATACGGATGCCACCTACTAGCAGCTAGTAAACAAGATCTTTAAAGAATAGATTGGCTAGATTATAGAGATTTATCTGGATGTCATGCTGGTTAAGAGTCGAGCCTTGAAATATCACATCACCAACCTTAGAAAAACCTTTACCATCCTCTGTAAATATCAAATAAGGTTAAATCTGACGAAGTATGCCTTTTGGATCACTTCGAGAAAGTTCCTCGGCCTCATGGTCTCATGCTAAGGTATTGAAGCCAACCTCCAAAAGATCAAAGCTATACAAAAAATGATTCCTCCAAAGTCAATAAAGGAGGTCCAGTGCCTCATGGGAAGAATAGTTGCCCTCAAATAATTTATCTCCCGATCGGTCGAGTGCTGTCTCCCCTTCATCAAGATTTTGAAGCAACCAAAGGACTTCAAATGGATCGAGAAAAGCCAGCGAGCATTTGAGGAGATGGCTTATCTCAGTTTCGTGCCACTCAGCAAGTTAGAACTAGGTGAAGAGCTATTCCTTTATTTTGCTATTTTACCAATTGCAGTAAGCTTGGTGTTCATCCACAAAGAAAATAAGATCCAAAGGCCAATCTACTATATCAGTAAAATCCTTCACGACATAGATACCAGATATTCAAGGCTCAAAAAATTAATCTACGCCCTTGTCATATCAGCTCGAAAGCTTCGACCCAACTTTTAGGTCCACACCATAGTGCTTTTAACTAACTAGCCCTTGAAGCCTATGCTGCATCAGCCAGATACATCACGTTGGTTGGCAAAATAGGCAATCAAACTCATAGAGTTCGACATAAAGTTTCAATCTCATTCTTCCAACAAGATGCAAATACTGGCCAACTTTATCGTAAAATGCACTATACCTGAAGAAAACCCCAAGGAAATTGAGCTTGAAAATGAAGATCCATTCAGGGAAGAGTTCGAGGACCTATGGATTATGCACGTGGATAGATTGTCACTTGATAGGGTCAGGAGTGGGTCTGATCCTCACTGGATCAAAAAGAATCATTGTGGAAGATGCCTTATGCTTCGAATTCCTAGCACCAATAATGAGGTGGAATATGAAGCCCGCATTGTCAGGCTTAAAAGAGTGAAGGAGTTGGGCATACGTAACCTGAAGGTCTATAGTGACTCCCAACTAGTAGCTAGCCAAGTTCGAGGAGACTATGAAGCCCGAAAGAAAAATATGAAGAGATACCTGCACAATGTAGATAGTGAGCCAAGATCCAAAGGAAGCTCAGAAGCTCAAAAACCAAGCACCCCGCTACGTCCTCTATGAAGCCAAGTTATATACAAGATCTTTTTTTTTGCCACTCCTCAAAGGTTTATGCCCCTCTGAGGCTGATTATGTCCTACGAGAGATGCATGAGAGGATATATGAAAATCATTGGGGGATAGATCGCTGGCCTATAAAGTGCTTCAGTAGGAATATTACTGACCCACTATGTTGCAGGATATAGCTGATTTGACCAAACAATGTGATCGATGCCAATGGAATGCTAACATCCCACATCGACGTTTTGCATACTGACTCCCATCTGTAGGAACCAGATCTAGGGTTTCAGGGTTATATCTTGAAACTTTTTCAAGATCATACAGCGGAAGACTAAAATAAATTAAAATTTATTTTCTAAGATCAGAAGATCCCTAGATCTAAGATCCTATTACATGATTATTACATAGCATTAAATCAAAAATTAAAATATATATAAATATAGTATGAACTACATGTTGATCATATCAACATGTTTCTATACTAGCTACATCTAATGTATGTATTAAATAATAGATCAGATCTATTACCTTGCAAGTTAGACGCTCTAACCTCGCTGATCCGGGTTTAAGGATGATGTTGCAAGCCGCACACGCGTCCGGCCTCTAGGAGTCATCCACACGAGCCCACGAATCTCGATCAGAAGTCCTGCTTCAGGAAATCAGCACAGTATGCTAGTACTGCGCTGATCCTTCTTTGATGGTTGATCAGGTGCCTCCTTCTTCTTGATTTGGACTCTTCCAAAGATGGAAAGTAGAAGGAGGAGTTTCAGATCTGAGACACTCTCAGGAAACTCAAGATGGAGGGAGGAAAGATATGAAAACAAAAACCCAAGAAGAAGACCCTCTTCTTCTTCACATTTTTCTCTCTAGACACCCAAACTTGCATCTTTTATATCTCCACGACCCAAAGGTATTTCTCTCTAATTTTTGGATGGAAGAAAGGCCTCTCAAATATATATCTCTCCTTAAAATTTCACAAAGAAAGTCATCTTATATAGAGAGATATGATAGAGTCTTTGTCTAGGTCAAACACCTAGTCAAGGCTTATCCAAACATGGCAAGTTAAGGGACGCCCAACTCTTGAGCACCTCCTCCATATTTTCATAGATCACCAAAAAATGGTGTACAATATAAACCCTAAAAGCCACGAAAATTCCAAAAAAAATTTGGATAAATTCGGTGCAAAATTGAAAGAGTTTTGGATTTCTAAAACTCTATCTCATAGAATTCGAAATCCAAACTTATTCCTTTTAGATTTGATCCAAATCACCTTCCATGTAAGAAAGAAGAGAGGAGACCTTTTGTGAACGTGGGAGAGATCTGGGAGAGGGCTTTTGTCGCACAAAATAAGTAGAGATTGGCGTTGAATAAGAGAGAGGGCGTGGAGAAGGTTTATGTGGCGCAAGGTGGAATCCTAGTCCTACTAGGATTCTGTCTCATAACTTGTTTTAATTTGGTTTTTCAAATCAAATCAAATCAAAATTAGATCAACCTAATTAAAATAGGTCTTAACCTAATTAAGAACCTAATTTAATCAGATTAAATTAGATTTAAATCTGATTTAATTTTCTAATCAAATTAGAAATTAGATTGACCCAAGTCCTAGTTGAACTAGGACTAGTCTTTCCTTGCACTTGGCTTATCCAATAAACCAATTGGACTTGATCCAATCAAGCCCAAACCAAATCTAATTAAATCATATTTAATTAGACTTAATCTTAGCCCATTGGCTTAATCAAATTAAGCCAATTAGCAATCAAATTGCTAATCGATCCTCCTGCAACACTTGCACTGGGTTAAATGTCAATCGTATTGATTATTTAACCCTATAATGATTCTTAATCGTTGATCAACCATCCGATCGGATCATGAACTCTAATGTGTGTGACCTCATAGGTCCGAACCTAAGCCGGTAGCATAGAAATAAATTTTTATACCAATCGAAGTGACCATCTAGCAATGGTACCCGACGTCCGGATAGGTCGAATGTGTAGAACAACATCCTTAGAACCCATGCGGATATAGTTTTCATATAATTCATCCCCTTGACCAAAATGATCATAGGACACCCCAGAGCTCAACTGTCAACTCTGATCAGGTTGTCCACATTGTATTTCAAAATATCAAATCCATCTGATGGATTACCCTGGCCAAGGTTTTGCTAAATTGAAATACAGCGACTCATTCTTCTCCAACTCTTGGAGTGGTCAATCCCATCTCGATCACACTCTGACTTCGCAAGTACTTGACTGTGCCCAGAAGCCTTCCGTCCCTGAATTAAAAATTCAGTTAGTCCGGTACCAAAGCACAATGAGTTGCTTGCAAGTCACTGAGGTGATCTCAAGTCTAAGGGACATTTATACCTATATCCCATCAGAGACATTCTCGACAGCAGAATGCTCTGAAGTTGGTCACGTTCAATGATGATGTACCCTTACATCTCACCTGTATGCCATACCAGTGTCTCCACACTCCTTGGTTAAGAGGACAACCAACCCATATGGCCTACAGCGACCTATGCTTGATAGAAGCTGTCGTCCTTATTAACAGCCTATCATTTGGTCGTGAACAGTTTTAAGGACTAATCGATAAATCCTCTCTTTATCGAACTTAAATAGTCCTAAGGACTTCATCATAACAATGGAGTTCATTAGAAGATGAAAGCTTATGATGAAGATGCCAAATATATTTTATTTATTAACAAATCAATTACAATACTTGGTTGCTCAACCGTCAACAGCTTGACGATTGGCTTTTTTGGGACACATTTCCCAACAACTCCCACTTGTCCTAAAGCCACTCGGCACAGTATCTAATACCCATCTTCGACTTGTGGTTGTCGAACTCCTTTATTGCCAGGGCTTTAGTGAAGGGGTCGCTAGGTTCTCCTTTCCGTCGATCTTCTGAAGGTCGACGTCACCTCGATCCACCATCTCTAGGATCAGGTGGAAGCGGACGCAAGATGTGCTTCGTCGCTAATGTGCTTTGGGTTCCTTCACCTGACTATGGCACCAGTACTGTCGCAGTAGAGCAGGACTGGACCATCGAGGGAGGGTGCTACTTCGAGCTCGTGATGGATTTCCTCAGCCACACAGCTTCCTTTGCGCATCTGATGCTGCGATATACTCTGCTTCACAAACAGAGTCTGCCACAGTATGCTGCTTGGAACTCTTCCAGCAGATGGCTCCATCATTCAGAGTAAAGATATAACCCGACACGCTCCTGCTGTCATCATGGTCAGATTGAAGCTAGAGTCTGTGAACCCCACAAGTTTCAGATCTGACTCGCCATAAACCAACCATTGGTCCTTAGTATTTCTCAAATACTTAAGGATGGCTTTAACCACTTTCCAGTGATTTTCTCCAGGATCAGATTGGTATCTACTCACTACTCCTAGTGAGTATGCCACATCTGGTCTTGTACATGTCATGGCGTACATGATAGATCCCACGGCTGAAGCATATGGGACTCTACTCATACGCTCTCTCTCTTCAGGAGTTGTCGGACAATCCTTCTTAGAGAGAGAAATTCCATGGCCTATCAGTAGATAGCCCTTCTTGAATTCTCCATGCTGAACCTCTTCAGCACAGTGTCTATATACATGGACTGGGATAACCCAAGCATCCTTTTAGATCTATCCCTATAGATCTTCATCCCTTAGGATGTAGGATGCTTCACCCAAGTCCTTCATGGAGAACTGTGATGACAACCAAACTTTTATTCCTGTAGTGCGGGATGTCATTCCCGATTAAGAGAATGTCATCCACGTACAAGACAAGGAATACCACAACTGGACCATTTGCCCATTTATAGATGCAGGGCTCTTCTCCATTCTTAATGAAGCCATACATTTTGATCACCTTATCAAAACGCATGTTCCAACTCCGAGAAGCTTGCTTCAGTCCATAAATGGATCTCTGAAGCTTGCACACCTTGGACTCATCTGTGAATGTAAACCCTTCAGGTTGTATCATATACACCTCTTCAGTCAGCTCTCCATTCAGGAATGCAGTCTTTACATCCATCTGTCAGATCTCATAATCCAGATGGGCAGCTATTGCAAGCATTATCCGAATAGATTTAAGCATTGCCACAGGGGAAAATATCTCATCATAGTCAACACCATAACGTTGATGATACCCCTTGGCAACCAGACGGGTTTATAGGTCTCTACCTTTCCGTCTGCACCCCTCTTCCTTTTGAAGACCCATTTACACCCAATGGGTTTAACCCCTTCAGGTGGGTCAACCAATGTCCATACATCGTTGACCTTCATGGACTCCATTTCGGATTTCATGGCTTTAAGCCATTTCTCAGAATCAGGTCTCTGCATAGCATCCATATAGGTGATCGGATCCTCATTATTCTCATCAAGTTCGATGGGATCACCGTCCCGGACCAAGAAACCGTAGTATCTGTCCGGCTGACGCGGTACTCTACCGGATCGCTTAATGGTACAGGTATATTGGGCTCCGGATCTGATCTAATCATATCCGACTCAGGTTCAGCTATTGGTGTCGGTCCTTCTACCTATTGAACTTCATCAAGTTCAACCTTAGAGGCAACGGTTCCTTCACCAAGGAACTCCTTTTCTAAAAAGATTGCCTTAAGGCTGACGAACACCTTTTGTTCATCAGCATGGTAGAAAAAATATCCTTTTGTCTCTTTGGGGTACCCTATGAATGAGCATTTGTCAGATCTAGGTCCAAGTTTGTCTGTGACTAATCGTTTGACATAGGCCGGACACCCCAGACCCTAAGGTGTGAAAGTGCTGGCTTACGTCCCGTCCATATCTCATATGGAGTCTTAATTACAGACTTACTTGGAACCCTATTTAATAGATAACAAGCCGATTCGAGTGCATATCCCCAGAAGGATATCGGCAAGCTAGCAAAACCCATCATGGATCGGACCATGTCTAACAGAGTCCGATTCCTCCTTTCAGACACACCATTATGCTGTGGTGTTCCTGGAGAAGTCCATTGGGAGAGAATCCCATTCTCTCCTAGATATGTGAGAAATTCACTAGAAAGGTATTCTCTTCCTCGATCAGATTGAAGAGTTTTAATACTCTTCCCAGTTTGTTTTTCTACTTCACTTTGAAATCGTTTGAACATTTCAAATGAATCCGACTTATGTTTCATCAGATAGACATATCCATATCGGGATAGGTCATCCGTGAAAGTTATGAAGTAGAAATATCCACCTCTAGCACTGGTGCTCATGGGTCCACATACATCAGTATGTACTAGGCCCAAGAGCTCAGTAGCTCTCTCACTTTTTCCAGTAAAAGGTGACTTGGTCATTTTACCAAGAAGACAGGACTCACAGGTTGGAAGTGATTCATCAATCACTTACTTCGAGGATTCCCTCTTGAGTCAACCTGTTTATTCTGTTCTTGTTTATATGACCTAGCCTACAGTGCCATAAGTAGATATCTGACACACTATCTGATCAGGGTGCTTGCCAGTTGAATAGACTACATTAACAGGTTGTGATAACATATACACACCATTGTTCAAATGTCCACAAAAAATAGTAACACCATTCTCAATGATATTACAAATTTATTTCTTTATTGAAATTTCATAATTATTTTTGGCCAGAAGGCCTACAGAAATGACATTTAAAAAGAAACTGGGACAGAAATGACAATCTTTAAGAACAACGATATGGGATTCAAATACAAGTTTCAAGATTCCTAATGCTAGAACTGGAACTGGTCTTCCATCTCCAACATTCAGGAACCTCTCGCCTTGCTCGAATCTCCTACTGACCTGCAACCCCTGCAACGAATTGCAAATATGGTAAGGGCTACCGGTATCCAATACCCAGTCAGTTATATCACAAATAGAGAAATTGCAAGGAGTTATCATATAAATACCTTGCCCAGCAACAACTTGCTGCTTTCTCTGCCTGTTCGGGTCTAGGGAGGCAATGTACTGGGGACAGTTCCTCTTCCAGTGCCCCCGCTTCTTGCAAAAGAAGCATTCAGCTTGACTCTTATCGGGTTTGATCTTTTTGGTCTGACACTGCACAGTTGTCCTAGCCTGAACTTGCACCTTCTTTACTTTCTTCTTCTTATTCTTCTTCCCTTTCTTAAAGGGTCGAGAACCAGAAGATGAACCTCCCACTAAGTTCACCGACTCCTTATGGAGTTGGTGATCTTTCTCAAAGTTCTGAAGTAACCCCAGTAATCCATGGTAGTTTACTTCAGGCTTTGTCATTCTATAATGAGTGAGGAATGGGAGATAAGACTTGGGCAGCGAGTTCAGTATTGCATCTTTCCCAAGTTGCTCATGCAAGGGAAAGCCGAGCTTGCTCAATCGTTCCATCAGCTCGATCATGTACAATACATTATCAGTGACAGAGGCACCATCCCGCATTTTGGCGTTGAAGATGGCACAACTAGTCTTGTGCCTCTCCACGTCATCGGGTGTGCCAAAGGCATCCTCCAACACTTGAAGCATGTCCTTTGGCTGAGCCGTCTCGAATCTGCGACTGAACTCGTCGCTCATAGCAGCCAGCATGATACAGCGCACCGTGGTCCGATCACTGAGCCACTTCTGGTAAGTGTCTCTGACTGTTCCACGTGCATTGACAGCTGGCTCCTCAGGTGCAGGATCCATTATCACATATAGGATCCGTTCATGCTCCAGGACTATCTTCAACTTTTGGTACCAGCTACCGAAATTGGGTCCCACCAACTTATCATTGTCCAACAATGATCGGAGCGATAGGGAAGTGGCCATATCTGCACAAAAGAAAACCATAACCTAATTAGTAATTGATTCATTAAACCTAAAGATTTGGACTTTAATCAAAAGGTTTCTCCCACTATTTTATTCGAATTGGTAGCCTCTACCTTCAATTCGAGGAATTACCCTAATTCCTTAGCGGGTACTAGAATCCACTTAGACTGCACACAAGCCCAACTTTGGTTGGCCAACCCATGTACATCTAAGGGTAGGTTCATAACCAATTGTTTCTCTAAACAATTTCTAGTAATTTTAATTTTGCCCCAGAAACCTAATCAGTAGGCTTTGGCCTCCACTGTAAGGATCCGGTTAGGTCCAACCATTAACATGATCATACTTGGTGTATCTAACCAACGAATGATTAAGCCCAACTTTGGTTGGCTCACCTAACCACCATTAGAGAGATACTTCCAAGTCGTCATATGATGAGTGATAATTCCATTAGTCAACAAGCACCAGGCCTTTGGGTCTGCAATGATTATTGAGTTCATGGACTCATTATCAAACACCTTAATGGGAGGCTATGACTCAGTTATCTTCATAACTTTATCATTTTAAGGACCTAATAATTTTAGAGGATTTAAATAATATAGAGGATGAGGTCAGATGAACCAGCTTATCATGATCCTCCCACTGGCTTCACCAAGTCAGCTTAAGGGAGACCAGGGCTGGTCTAGGAGCACCTAAATCAGTCACACTGATTTACCTAGCTGACATGGGTCAGCTCGAATAGTCAAGTGATCCGATCAAAACATAATTTCACCAAGAGGCCAGGTAAGTTCGATCAGTGGGATGGTCTGCCAAAGCTTGCCTTAGACACCATCATGAATGGCCAGGTAAGCGGGCTCCCAATTAAAAACCACCGGTCTGGTTTACCTTAGACACCAACTGGTTTGAATTAGTTTCGATTAGATCAACCTAACAGTTCGTGCTAGACCGCTTAGCCAAGAATCAAGTCCATTTGGTTCTCGTTAAAGACATGGACTTGACCAACTACAACTATTGTAATTGATCTAGAGAATCCTTGACCTAATCTAAGACAACAATTGATTAGATTTAGTTAATTCTCTAATTAAGTCCATCTTTAATCTAACCATAGGTCTAACCCAATTAATGGACCTAATTTCCACTAACCCATTAACCCAATGTGTTATGATTTGTGTCTTAGGTTCTTCAATTCACAATCCTAGAACCTAATCAAACAACTTCTTAATTCTTAATTAAGTTTTGGGCTGAGGGTTGGGTTCGGCTTTTCAAAAAATTATTTTCATATTTGTAAAACAATTTTACAATATGATTCTACCAATCATATTGCATGTTTGATTCATAATCAAGATGCAAGTGAAATAAACATGAAACTACTTTAGATCTAATCTAAACAGGTTCATGTAATTGAAACAATTTCAACTTTAAATAATTTCTTTGTATAAAAATTATTAACAAAGAGATTTTATTTCAGATTTAAATATATTTTAAATCTAATAAATCATAAATTTAATCTAGATCATATCTAACAAATTTATGATTAAAGATAGATCTACACAAACTAGGACAACCTTTGCACTGTAAGGGGTAAACCTTACAGCAGGACAACCTTGCAGTTTGTGATTGATCTAAAATTTTAATTTCAGATTTAATAATCAGATTATAAATTAGATCTAATCTAAAAAATAATCTAAGCATGTATAAATAATCATGTAATAAAGAACCTAGGCTCTGATACCAATTGAAGGAACCAGATCTAGGGTTTCAGGGTTAGATCTTGAAACTTTTTCAAGATCATACAGCGGAAGACTAAAATAAATCAAAATTTATTTTCTAAGATAAAAAAATCCCTAGATCTAAGATCCTATTACATGATTATTATATAGCATTAAATCAAAAATTAAAATATATATAAATATAGTAAGAACTACATGTTGATCATATCAACATGTTTCTATACTAGCTACATCTAATGTATGTATTAAATAATAGATCAGATCTATTACCTTGCAAGTTAGACGCTCTAACCTCGCTGATCCGAGCTTAAGGATGATGTTGCAAGCTGCACATGCGTCCGGCCTCTAGGAGTCATCCACACGAGCCCACGAATCTCGATCAGAAGTCCTGCTTCAGGAAATCAGCACAGTATGCTAGTACTGCGTTGATCCTTCTTTGATGGTTGATCAGGTGCCTCCTTCTTCTTGATTTGGACTCTTCCAAAGATGGAAAGTAGAAGGAGGAGTTTCAAATCTGAGATGCTCTCAGGAAACTCAAGATGGAAGGAGAAAAGATATAAAAATAAAAACCCTAGAAGAAGACCCTCCTCTTCTTCACGTTTTTCTCTCTAGACACCCAAACTTGCATCTTTTATATCTCTACGACCCAAAAGTATTTCTCTCTGATTTTTAGATGGCAGAAAGGCCTCTCAAAAAACTATCGCTTCTTAAAATTTTATGAATAAACTCATCTTATATAGAGAGATATGATAGATTCCTTGTCTAGGTCAAACACCTAGTCAAGGCTTATCCAAACATGGCAAGTTAAGGGACGCCCAACTCTTGAGCACCTCCTCCATATTTTTATGCATAGATTACCAGAAAAGGGTGTACAATATAAACCCTAAAAGCCATAAAAATTCCAAAAAAAATTTGGATAAATTCGGTGCAAAATTGAAAGAGTTTTGGATTTCTAAAACTCTATCTCATAGAATTCGAAATCCAAACTTATTCCTTTTAGATTTGATCCAAATCACCTTCCATGTAAGAAAGAAGAGAGGAGACCTTTTGTGAACGTGGGAGAGATCTGGGAGAGGGCTTTTGTCGCACAAAATAAGTGGAGATTGGCATTGAATAAGAGAGAGGGCGTGGAGAAGGTTTATGTGGCGCAAGGTGGAATCCTAGTCCTACTAGGATTCTGTCTCATAACTTGTTTTAATTTGGTTTCCCAAACCAAATCAAATCAAAATTAGATCAACCCAATTAAAATAGGTCTTAACTTAATTAAGAACCTAATTTAATCAGATTAAATTAGATTTAAATCTGATTTAATTTTCTAATCAAATTAGAAATTAGATTGACCCAAGTCCTAGTTGAACTAGGACTAGTTTTTCCTTGCACTTGGCTTATCCAATAAACCAATTGGACTTGATCCAATCAAGCCCAAACCAAATCTAATTAAATCATATTTAATTAGACTTAATCTCAGCCCATTGGCTTAATCAAATTAAGCCAATTAGCAATCAATTGCTAATCGATCCTCCTGTAACACTTGTACTGGGTTAAATGTCAATCGTATTGATCATTTAACCCTAGAACGATTCTTAATCATTGATCAACCATCCGATCAGATCATGAACTTTAATATGTGTGACATCATAGGTCTGAACCTAAGCCGGTAGCATAGGAATAAATTTCTATACCAATCGAAGTGACCATCTAGCAATGATACCCGACGACCGGATAGGTCGAATGTGTAGAACAACATCCTTAGAACCCATGCGGATATAGTTTTCATATAATTCATCCCCTTGACCAAAATGATCATAGGACACCCCAGAGCTCAACTGTCAACTCTGATCAGGTTGTCCACATTGTATTTCAAAATATCAAATCCATCTGATGGATTACCCTGGCCAAGATTTTGCTAAATTGAAATACAGTGACTCATTCTTCTCCAACTCTTGGAGTGGTCAATCCCATCTCGATCATACTCTGACTTCGCAAGTACTTGACTGTGCCCAGAAGCCTTCCATCCCTGAATTAGAAATTCAGTTAGTCCAGTACCAAAGTACAGTGAGTTGCTTGCAAGTCACTGAGGTGATCTCAAGTCTAAGGGACACTTATACCTATATCCCATCAGAGACATTCTCGACAGCAGAATGCTCTGGAGTTGGTCACGTTCAATGACGATGTACCTTTACATCTCACCTGTATGCCATACCAGTGTCTCCACACTCTTTGGTTAAGAGGACAACCAACCCATATGGCCTACAGCGACCTATGCTCGATAGAAGCTGTCGTCCTTATTAACAGCCTATCATTTGGTCGTGAACAGTTTTAAGGACTAATCGATAAATCCTCTCTTTATCGAACCTAAATAGTCCTAAGGACTTCATCATAACAACGGAGTTCATTAGAAGATGAAAGCTTATGATGAAGATGCCAAATATATTTTATTTATTAACAAATCAATTACAATACTTGGTTGCTCAACCGTCAACAGCTTAACGATTGGCTTTTTGGGGCACATTTCCCAACACTACGGGTACGGGGCGTGCCGAGGAAAGATAGATATTTTTCCTAAGATTAATCACATCTATTTAATTAAAAAAAAAGAGATACAACTCTACTAGTGCAAAATTAATTCAAAACTCTCGAGCTCTTTATTTTCTAATTACATCAATTTTAAGATAATTTATTTTCTAAATCAAAAACAACGTTTCTTTCTTTTATTTTGCAATCTCAACTTAGCCCAAGGTCCTTGAGGATACGATCTCGACTCATCCTACCTACGTAGTGAGTAGAGTTATTTTTGGTGCTATCAACGACTACGCATCAGTTCTCCTTTCCGTCGATC